>NW_028262341.1:4967500-5127500 GCF_047370975.1 Nipponia nippon | reverse complement strand
CTTTAAAAAAAAAAAAAAGGCACAAATGAAAGCAGCACCAGTAGATACCAGCTCAGCCTCAAAAGAATTTTAAAAGGAAATAGTCATATGCTGTCTAGGATTCATAGACAGACCAATATCTCAAGTAGTAGGGATGGGAAGGGAAAGTAAATTTATTTTTATATATATTTACCTAATCACCAAAAATTCTATATGTAATGAGTCTCTAGTAGAAAGTATATTTCAAACTGCAGAAAAAGCTTGGACTATGCCAAGAGCTCAGTTTGTGCACTTTGTATTATCTTCAGGGTTTATGATACTGTAAAAATAGTAAGACTAGAAGTATAATTAAACTGGGCAAGACCAGTGTTACCAGCCATACTCAGATATCGGTTAGCTAGAGTTGCTTCAGTTATTGCATCTTCTGTGGTACTCTCAAGAGCTTTAAAACAAACAGAACAGTGCATTTCATCATACATTCATTCAGAATGCAAGAAATTATATGGAAAGAGCACTTGCCCTTGAGTGTGCCCCAAGGAAGAAAAGAGTGCAATGGAGCCATTTGATGTGCTAACACCAATACCAGCACTTACATGCTAGAGATTTATAATAAAGGTCAACTTTCCTTTTCAGAAATTGTGTAACACAGACCAATGACAAAGGGACACGCTTGTAGTGTTGATGACTTAAATCAAGATGTAATCCATCAAGCGTCTATCTCCTTGTGCAATAAAACAGCTCAGAAGGGAGCAGGAGAGGGGAGGCTGGTGTTTCTGCATGGTGCTCATTCTTAAAAAACCTCTGTCTTGTTTTTAAGGCTTCATAAATGCGACAATATAGGCTTTTCCATAAGTGGCCTTTATGAGAACATGAACAATAATTCATGTTTCAAAAATGACAACAGGGTGATAAAATATAAATGAGTCGCGTTTTAAGTGATTCAGTTAAAAGGCTTGGGCTTGGAGCAAGAATATTGGATGAGAAGGAAATTGGGTGATGTCTTGCGTTATTAGGCCAATTTTGTGAATGTCCCTTCCCTCTACCCTCTCCAACCAGACAATTGTAAAAGCTGATGGGATCGTTGGCATAAAAGGGCATTTGGTGGTTTTACTTTTTTTTCCTTTTTTGTTTCTTTAACAGACTAGGGAACAATTGCTGATATACATAGCATTAAAGTACTTATCACAATATAATGGAAAATTGCATATGAAGCAGGATTGACCAATATTGTAGTAATTGACATGGCATCACAGCCTTTGTGATTAGAGTGAAAAAAATCTATAACCTTATCAAATAAAGACTTTTGGTTTAAATTACGTTGTTAGTTGTTCAGAGGCATTACTCTTCCACAAATATTGGTCAGTTCTCAGCATTATAAAACATGAGGTTCACAGTTGTAGCCCGTTATTTGATAGAGAATTCTGATCTGAATTAGGA
The DNA here is from genome assembly GCF_047370975.1 of Nipponia nippon. Classification (NCBI taxonomy): domain Eukaryota; kingdom Metazoa; phylum Chordata; class Aves; order Pelecaniformes; family Threskiornithidae; genus Nipponia; species Nipponia nippon. The sequence goes on along the minus strand of NW_028262341.1, from coordinate 5,126,084 downwards.
AAAAGTAAGTAAAATCCAAACATTAGAGAAACAAAGTGCAATATTAAATGTTTGCTTTATAGATTATATTCTATGGCTGTTTGTATTTTTCTTTTTTTGTTTTTAGTTTTGGTGCTGAATATGTCCTTGTAGACCTTGTTTCAAGAAAACAATATGTGGAAAACAATTTAATTTTTCCTATTGCTCTTCCTTGTGGAAAATAAACTTTTGTAAAAAAAAAAAAAAGGCTTTTAAATGTTTTCATTGTAAGTCGTAATTCTTTATACATGACCTAAATATTTTTTTCAAAAGATGTCTGTGTATAAAATAACAACTGTGAGGATCACATAGTACAGGAACTCCCTATAGGAACACACATACTAACCTCTCTCAAACTAGAAGGGGAAAAACTATTTCTAGAACTATACTGCAGAGTATCACAAAAGTCCAGTTTCAGCACCCTCGGCCCCTTTTATGTACATCAGTGACCTCTCGGGGCTGGGTTGCAGGTGGGAAACCACAATTTCCTACATTGGGAAGCACCAGTGGCTGTCAGGATACGTGTGTCTTTCCAGGATGCTGTGTGTGTGTGGCGACCCTAGTTCCAGGCGTCTGGTCCTTTCCATGACACGTGGCTGGGGGACACAGAGGGGGCAACGCGCATTTTGGTGGGGCTGGGAGGAAACTGGGGAAGGGGAATGACTTCAAAGGTCTGGTTTTGCAGCTGGGACTTGGAAATGTGTTTTGGCGATGTGGGGTGGAGAAGGGTGCCCTTTGCTGTTCCCTTGGGAGGTCCAGTGTGACCAGATGTTGAAAATGTCCCCCTGCGACCTGCGCCCTGCTTGTGGAGCTCTGCGAGGGATTCATAAAGCTCCCCAGCCTGCCAGCAGCAAGGCACTGCTGCGACATCTCGCTTCCGCATACCTTGCACAGCTGAACCTCTGACAAAATGGATTGTCGTCATCCTTCGGTATCAACATGTCGCTTGACCTAAGAGAAGGTTCAGCAGGCGAGCAGCCAGGGGCTCGGGTGGCCAGCGTGCCCTGTTCCTCTCCGTTGGTGTTTGGTGTACTGGGGACCACTTCATTCCCATAGTACTGTACCCTCAGTTTAATGGTGCAGCTGCTAATGTGGACAACCCAAACATTTGATCTAACATCGTACATAATACAAGCAGTAAGACAACCCTCTGTGAAATGGCGTGTTTCAGCTTAATTTTGAGTTTGTTAACAAATGAAAATCCAGGCAGACTTTTTTAGGATTTTTCCCCCTTATTAATAACACTGTTAATCATTTTTGCCTGAGTTCTGGTTCAAACCAGTAAGAAACATAAAAAAGGGTCTCTCTCATTTTGCTCGTCTAATTGGAGCTCCTTCATAGCTGAGTGACAATGAGAATATTTTATTTCTAATTCCAGCACAACCCTTCTCAGTAACCAAGTTTCTAATGCTATGTGGCAGTGTTAGAATTCAAATTTGCATCAGCATCATTTAAGGGACACACACTTCTAGCAGTTCTGTGCAACATTTTCTTGACATCTCACATTTTTAGACCAGCACCTCTGCTTAATTAATTTAAGCTTACCTTTATTGTCAGCTTTACTATAAAGTTGGAAGTTATCAAAGTTTTATTATTTGAGATCTGATTTTCTTTTTTTTTTAATGTAAATGTTTCTTATTTCTGAATATTAAGATACTTGTGCGTACCTACAAATCTGTGCTATACCAGGTTGTAAAGCTAATGGCTCTTCCGCATCAGCTGTCCCTAAAAATGTACAGAAGGGTGGCAAGTTACAATGCTTGAGCACTTGAGCTTCTGAGAGACACAAAGCAACCTTGCAAAATTGATCAACACCTTTTCTGGCAATTATGTAGCTAAAACATGTATCTAGCACTTTTTAACCCCTTTTTAGATTTAAACCTTTTTGTGTTTTACAGAAATGAACCACTAACTTGCCATAAACTCCAGCCACCTTAGCTTTCCACAGCATTGCCACAAGCACAAAGCCCAGCTGCAGAACTGAAGAAGGGTCTCCAGAAGCAGTGCGTGAAGCTGGGTGTCCACCCAACAACAGCTTTCCACAGGAAAACATCTTTGCCCAGGTGAATGCTGCCAATTTGAACCAACTCCTGTGACTTGAGGTACATGGCTATGGGCAACTCTACAGAGAGTCAAATGCCCATCGTAGATTTTCAGTAGGCTAGTGTTGCAGGAGGACAACTGCTCCTGGGGACATAGAGTCCAGACTTCCCACATGTCGAGGATTTTGAGCAGAGCTGCCCTCCAGAGGTCCACAGAGACTTGAGGAGGTAGCAGGATTTGCACTTCATGATGGTTACTGTGGATTTCATCTCCTAGATTTTGGTTTTTTTAGTGAAAGCCACTTGCAAAGACACGTTCCACCTGCCCTCCAGACCATATCCTGGAAACAGGAGAAAAGTAACCTATTTCTTCTCCCAGCAATCATTCACTCCTGGAACTCCCTCACATAGCTACAGCATGCTATTTTTAGAGCTGGATCTCCCTGTCTCCTGACCTAGTGGACATTACGGCAGAGAGGTAGCTTCTGAGTAAAGGCCAGGTTCTGCCACAAAATCCGAGTCGAACATTGTACCTTTCATTTAATCCAGCTCATAACGGGGAAGATTCAGAGTTCAGAAGGACGCTGCGTTTTGAGTTTGCCTCAGGCACCTTGCTGTAATAAATGTTTGTCATATTTGGATGAAAGACAATGACCTAGAGCAGAGAAGGTGAGAGCTTTAAATATAACATAAAAATTGAGTTGTTTAGATGTGTTTTTAGGGGGGGTAGGAATATACAATTTAAAAAAAAAAAACAACCAAACATATCCAGTAACTAATACTAAAGTGCAAAGCCTGGCATTATGCGTTAATGCTCTGTTGCTCCAGCAGTGAACTCTGATGTCTTACACAAGAAAAACACAAATCTCTGTAACATGGTGCATCCCATCTACCATGAGCAGCTCCCTGCTGCATTTTCTGCTGGGGACACTGGAGGGAACGACCAAGCGTGTAGTGGTCCCCATCACTCTCACGCATCACTGCCGAGGGACTCTTGCCTTCCATCTCGAGTCTCGCTGGGCTAAAGCAGGCCTATGACTCGCTAACTCTCCACCAAATGTTTGGGGATGGGGAGGCCATGACCCGTTAGATGTTTATTGGTTTAATAAATGTTATTTCTAAAATGAACGGATGATGCCATTCAGTCTTTCTCAAAGGAGATACGATACTTTTGTTTTCAGCTGAATCCACGGAGGGAACATAGGAGGAGGGGAAAACTTATTGCAAAACCTAGTATTATTTATTTTTATCTGAAAATTAATGCAATTGTCCAGATCTAAGCAAGGCCTTGCTGTCATTGGACTGCCTAGAATCAAAATGAAACTTCCCACTAGACATGGTCATAGCAACATGCAAGGCAAATCTGTCATGGTTGCCCATCAGCTAAGAAACAGAATTTAATAAATCCCTCTGTGGTTCAGTAGCTCTGCAAAAGATGTAGGGTATTCACCAGGACTTCTGATTAACAAATTACTTTTTTATTATTTACACCCTTGTTTGGAGGCCTACCCTAAATCAGCTGAAGTCTGGCAACACTGGTCTATTTCTTTTGTAAGCAGCCCATTTTTCCTGGTTAGCATTGCTAAGAAGATCAATCACCATAGTATCTTCAGCTCTGATTTCAAAAATTATTTCAGTATTAAATATGTGGTATAAACAAAGAGAAACCTGCATCAGTGTTTTACAGCTATTTAATTATCTCCCATAAATTAAATTAAATGGTCCTCTTACCTATCTTTTAACAGGCTACGACAGGAAAGACAGTTTTATTGCTGCCCATTATTTTTTTAGTGCATCAAACACCATTTATTGTGACAGAGTTGTGCACCTCTAAAGCAATAAAGCAATTCATCAGTTGTACCACAAAAAGCTATCCTCCCAAATAAAACAAATGAAGAAAACAATACCTGGCTGGTGCAGAAGTAGAACAATATAGTTTAAATTAACTTTCAAACCACAAGACTGTGCTTACTTTTCATTCTGATTTTCCCCTCTTTTTTCCTTTATAATTCAAAGTAGTTCAAAGGAGGTAACAATCTTTTCTTAATCCCTTTGCTGCCTTCCCTTTCCTGTATTTTATTCAAACTTTTTAATGCTTCAAAACTTCCTACTTCTTTTTGTGCTTGTATTTGCTCTTACATCCTATGCCACCAATAAAGCCTCATATAAAGCTGGATTTCCTCAAAGAAAATCCCTTTCATCTACCTTTTTGACCTGAAATGCCTTCCCAGAATGCACTTGAAAAGCCACTATACATTTTCTCCCCAAAACCATCTTTTATTGAAAAAACACCATGATTAGATAGAAGACTTGTGAATTCCTAATATGAAACTTACTCTTTATTCATGGTATGACCTAGTAAATAGGCAGTTGCAGTATAGGAACTATTTTAAGGTATTTCAGCACCATTGCTCTGAAGTATCTCACAATGAACACAAACTGACTTACCTTGAAGGTGATTTTATCACAGGTTAAAAGCATACACAGGAATGACTAATATTGGAGTACACTGCAGTGAATTCATATCTCTTTTACCTGTGAGATAACACATCCTACCACTGTCTCACAATTACTCCTCCACCCAAAAAAAACCCCAAACAAACAAATTAAGCTTTAAATGTCTTATAAACATTATTTTCATGTAGCTAACATAAGGAAACTCTGTTCTAATGAAGGCTATATTACCCTGCACTCATGCTGATCCTTTTTGCTTACCATATGCAATTAGAAAGTAATTTTAAAATACATTCATTTGTTTGGCATATATTTGGTACTCTTCCATGATTTTGCGTGCCCTGATACTAACTAGGCTTCTGGCACTACCAGAAGAAACAAGAAAAAATACACTTGAGAGCATGCTTAGGGTTGAAACAGAGTACAAGCAGCACTTTGCTTCCATTTATTTGCTGCTGCAAAAGGCAAGCACCGCTGTGCTAAACCTTACTCTCTTGGCAACTAGTTGATAAATACAAAATACTCCAACAAGTCATTTTTTTCTCCTTGGCTCACTGGGAGCAGATCTGAAGGGGAAGACGAAAAGTTGCTATTATTACTCCCTGCAGGGAGAAGGAAGAAACCCAAACTTTGCACTCGCAACTGGCCCCTCTACACAGAGCCACCGAGAGAGACGCCAGACATCTCACCCCTGACGAACACATGGATAGCTTTAGCTCAATAGTGCAATCTGCAGTTTAGAAGTTCATTGCAACAGGAAAGTCCCTTGCTGAATGCAGTGAGAGCCCTTCAGGAGCCTCTGATGGAACAAATTCCACATCAACCTGCATCATCTCCAACACCTGTGTGAGTCCACAGGGATAACATGTGCACGCACCCCAAACACACGCACACACTGACCAAGCAGGCTGCAGATGAGGAACAGCTTTGATTTATGTGATCCAGAAGTCTGTTGACTGGTTACACAAAACAGAGATCTTGCAAGTTCAGGCAAGGACATTTTGGACTTGGATGCACTGTTGTATTTTCCAACCTTATAAGAAGATGTTCTGTTTCTGCAGCCCATAGATCTTTCTAAATATGGTGACAGTTTTAATAAGGGGTTTCAAAACACTCTTATAGGATTATTCTAGGGTGCTCTGAATCGTACCCAGGAACCGAACCAAAGGCTTTTCTCCAGCCCTTGTGCAAGGCAGGTTGTTGACAGGAGGATCAAGCGCTCTGGTGACCTTTAAGAAGTTTCACATTCATAAATTTTAACCCAGGCCCCCAGGAAGCCTTAGGGCTAGCATTGTTACAAAAAGATGAAGAGTGAGAAAAAACTAAGAGCAATGTAGCTTGTTGAAAAATAAAAACTACTGGGATTCATCCAGCAGTGGCAGCAGAGTGTGCCATGGATGCAGCCAGTGCAACATAGCAAGGAACCTCATCATGGTGCCATCTACTTAATTTGTTTCAAGGCAGTAGGTGCCATCTATTTGCTTTCAGTTTAGTCCCATGTCACTCAGCAATCTTGAACACAACACAGTGCAGCAAACAAGATACGGTGCAGACTTTGCAAACGGGGCCACTCCCGGGATGATGCTAACTGCAGCACATGAGTCGTGGGCTAGAACAGAACACCCTAACCGAGCAACATAAACACGGACACCCACATTAATAGGGGTGCTACAGGAACACTGTGTCTTGTCAGCAGGCTCCAGACACCGCCCCATCAAAGCAGGGATAGTGAAAGTGCACCCTCATCTGTGGAAAGGGCTGGCTCACTCTCAGGAGCAGCTGCAGAGAAAATCAGTCCCTTGGCTCCCCGCATGACTTCTGTAAAAGGTGCTGCTGACACCAGCCTGCTCGCCCTGTTTGGGGCGGGGGAAAAGGACCGTGTCACCGCGTTCCCTGGGAGGGTCAGATCTGTCCACACTTGCATGGGCTTTATATTCCTGGCTTCTCCTCCAGAATTCACAGCTGACACTAGTTATTTCTAGGAGTTCTTTCTCTCTGAAAGGAAAAAGCAAGGGTGGGGGAAGAAGATGGTTGCAATTATTTAAATAAATAGCACGTAAGCAACCGATCTTATTAAAGAAACAGAAATAATAGGCTCAGCCTTTTCACATCTTGTGTGCTTATATGGCTTCTGACAAGCCCAGTTCTGCATGATTACTTTTATGAGTGCACATTTTGCTTCTATGTGATGTTATAAAGGTGCATATAGCTAGCTAGCTTTTTTCTTTTTTAGTCTTCTGTAAACACAGTATATGGAAGAGTCAAAAATGATCATCAAATTAAGATTTGTGGCTCACTGACTTTGTTTACTGACTTAAAAAGCTAAAATTTCTTCTGTTCTGTTGATTTCCTTGTAGTTCACTGACTTGATTTACTTTTGGCTCTTTAATTCACTTTCTTCTAGCTCTGATTCATGACTATTATATTACTAAACCTGCAGAAAAAGAAATTTTTAGCTTCCCCAATCATCTTTATTTCTGTGGAAGAAAACTGATAGAGGAGTGCTTCACTTAAACCACACAGGATCAACACAAACCAAGACAACCAGAAAAAGGCAGTTCTAGGGGAATGACTGGACACTGACATATTAAGAACACGGTCTGTTCCCCTACACCAACATCTAAACAGTCACTGGTGATATGCCTAGATATTTTGGATGTTGCATGTCTGTCAAATGGGTCAAAGATCCAAATGCAGAATCTGGCAAAGATGACATTCTCCTCTTGACTTTCAACCTGTAAGCTAGTGAGTAGGACACAGAGAAGCACAAATATTATGTTTTTTAATCAGATATGTTATTTCAGGAAGCTGTTTTATTTAAAAGGAAAAATGACATTTATTTATTTCAGTTCATCAAACCAGTATTTCAAAAACTTCTTTTTTTTTTTTTTAAAGGAAAGGTTCTAAGAGGAAATCGCTTTCTCAAATCACAAAGAACAATCAATGAAAAATGTGGCATCAGCCTTCAAAATATCACCTCCATAGAATAACAAGGAGGAAACAGTTTAAAGATGTGTATGAAAGAAGGTAATGAAATTTAAACTATTACTTCTGAACTGAAAGGAATGCATCATCCTACAGGGCAGGCATACTGTAAAATTCAGAGACACAGTCTAGCTCACGCAGCTTGCTAAAGGCAAATTTACAGGATGCATTCTGGTGTTTCACTTTGTGATTGTTTTGGCCCAAACCTGAGAATTCTGCAACCAAAACTGCAGAACTTGCCAGCTTCATGAATCCAGCATGGTGCACCCAGTGCACCTACAGCTGCTTTTCGTGGCACATCTAATATCTCTCAGGCTGATGGCACACTGATTATGTCATTGGCTTGGGCACATAGATTCATTTTGCACATGCTCTGCTAGGTTCAGAGGAACTTCTATAATTCATTAGTAACATATTAGGTAACATTAAGAGGGTTTGGGTTTTTTTGGTAGCAAAACAAACTAAACAATTACTGAAAAATATACTATATGGCAGATTTTTGCTTTAAGTCACTGTGTGTTTCAGAAAGCTGGAAGTCTTGCCAGCCAGCCTGTGCTGAGTTTTCTGATTGTCTCTTAATAGACACTGCTCTAACTTCCATTGCTCTCTAAAGCAACTGGTGCTCTCACCAGCAAATTATTTGTTTTGTCACTCTGGAAGTGGTGTCCACCATTCCCAGTGGAGCACTCGGATAAAGAAAAGTATGTTGTTTAATGCAGCTAAGCCATAGGCAGCATGGAGGATCACCACTTTGAAGACCCATTATCTGCAATTACATTTACTAGCATCCCTCTGATGATGCTGTGCACAGAAACACTCGCTACACTTGCCTAAGAGGCTGCCCAAAGGTGTGCTAAAGGAAGGAAAGCAAGTGTCCTGCATACCCCGTGTTCATGAAACCTAGTCTCTCAAAGTGCTGTGAATATCTGATGAGTTACCTAGAACAGTGGCCATAGACCAAATTACAACTAAATCTTACAGTTTACAATGACACTGTTATGTTTATAATACACCATTTTGCTGACTTTCTCTTCAGAGCCATAAACAGACCGCATATTAGCCATAATTATGAGAGAGAGAGATTTCAAAGTGCAAGGTAACTATCCTAATAACTCTTTACAAATGCACAAGGAAAGGTTAACTATGGTTAACCCTTATAACCTAATATAGCCTCACCTTTTTAACTAACATAAACTACAGTTGCGGTCTTCCATTTAATATAACCATATTGGTGCCCATCTTCTCCTTCCATTCATCCTCAGGGTCAAAGCTTTAAGAACTATTCAATGTTTATGCTATCCATTGGAAACCTGCTTTCCAACAAAAATATTTGCTTAAGAAAGCATTTATTTATTACTGAGAATACCCAGTGTGCACTGGAGTTAATAAAGATGTGCAAATAAGCATGGGATAGAAAGCAAAATCTCTAATTTGCTCTCTGAATTTGCTCCTGGTGACCTGTGTCTTTGAAGAGTGGATTTATAAGCAACCCTTATAGCCAGATATACAGTTTAAATAGCACTATCAAACCTAACTGCTGCAGCTATATGCTAGGTCAACTGTCTACCAAAACTTTAGCCTTGATCATTTTTACTAAGTACAGCATTTAAGCATACATTTTTTTGTGAATCCAGAGTAATTCTTATGCCATAAAAACCTTAGTACGCAGGAGACTTCAGTATTTGAAAACCATCTTAGTGATCTCATTTTACAGTCTTTATGATAACATATTAAGTATTTTGAAGGTCGCTTTCCCACCTTCCCTATACTTTTTCCACCCTGATCTTAGTAGATTCTTCAGACTTTCAAAGCTGAGGAGGTTTACAAACTTTAAATAGCAATATATTCCACATACTTTCCATCTCCCACATCTTACAGTATGACCATAAAGTGTTAAGTGAAGCCTCGGATAATTTTGGATTTGAATGAGGTTTCATGTGAATGAATCATAAAACACACAAGCAGCACTTTCTGTAAAGAGCAGGGAAGGGATTCTTTGCCAGGGAGAGCTACCCAAATGATTTCCTTCATTATGGTTTTTCAAGTCCATGTGCTTCTTTTTAAGTAAAGGAAAACTAGGCAATTGCTATAATCAGCAACACATTCCAGCTATTCTAGTCTAAAAGACTACATCAAATAACTTGACAGGAAAAAAAAAATCTAAGACAGATTTCATTTTAAGATGTAAAAATAAGATGCTTTTCAAGCAAACAAACAAAAAAGATACTAGCAATTTACTTCCCATATTTAAAATGCTTTTGCTTCTTCCTCTAATAATGAATATAATAAAAAACCCTCTGGAAGCTTAAAACTAAAACTTATTTCCTTACAAAAAAATGTTTTACCCTTTATTTTATATGGGGCTTTTTTAAAATGTCCATTGAAGCTAATCTGGTAGAACATTGGATTTAGAGCTCAGGTTACATGACTGCATATGAAATTTCTTAGTTTCCTGTTTTTATAGATGTGCATGTCATTTGGATAGACACTGAAAACAGAATTGACAGACTAGTCTATTGTTGCAGAGTTTCTTACAGTTATTAACTATTTCAAATTCTTTGGTATGTATAAAAGAAATGAAAGGTGATTTTGGAGGTCAACTCAACAGATTCAGATGTCCCTTTATTTTATTATCTGCTCTCCAAAGGTACGGCATGTATTTGGTAAGTTTTGTGCCACAAATCTCAAAACAAACCAGCACATGAAATGCATTGATTTTCTCACTTCTGTTTTCTTCATACACATTCAATCCACATGTTTGAAAAGTTTTTAAAAGCTGTAGTTATTAAATGTATAATTTTGTTAGGTTAAATTTAGAAATAAGGAAATACATTGAAAAAAGTGCATTAAAAATGAAAGGCTTTGTAAATGACACATGCCTATTTTTGATTTATGGAGAGTTCAGGCTTGGAAAATTATTTGAATGTAGGAGCAGGAAGACAGCTGGTGTATGCATACCAGAGCATACAACTGCTGCCTGAATGAAATTACCATGTTTATTGTTAAAGACTAGGACAATGCTACAACAGCTCTAAAGCTAAATCCTGCAAAACTTGCTCTGACGGAGAGCTGCCCCTGCGGCCTGGGTCCAGCTCTCATGCTATTCTGACAAGTTTTGTTCCTATCCTACTGTAAACAGGAAATTAGAGAGGACAAGCCAGGAAAGAAATGCGAAATACCCCGTTAAACGTGCTGTGTAATGAGTTGACAAGACGTGTTTGAACAGAGGGCTTACTTAACAGAAGCTGAGTCATGTTTTTGCAAACCAATGCCTGGTTTCTCCCCCCCCCCCCTTTTTTTTTTTTGTTATTTCTGAGTCATCTCAGTCAGCCCTGACATGTCCCTCCACTGCCTGGATGATCGAGAGCAGCTGTTTATAGCAATCGTCTTGATAGCACACAAGACTGAACTTCTCGCAACTTCTCAGAAACGCTGGCAGGAGAGGGAAGGGGGCACAGACGAACAACATCTAAAAAACCTTGACAGCGTCATTTTCATTAAGCAAAAGCTCCTCTTTCGTAGGCTGTATTATTTTTTTAAGGAGAAACAGCAGGACAAAGTAACCGTGATTGCAACAGGGCACTGTACTCACTCTGCTGTTATTAAACTTATACAAAGCACAAAGCAACGAATTCATTAACCCATCCTCTGAGCCTTCAAAGATCAACTGGACTTATCCTCACCTTGCAGGTGGGGAGCAAGTGACACATCACAAACTCATTCCGCTGCCTGGAGGAGAAATCAGAAATACTTAGTTGCTATAACTCTTAGCACTCCGCCAGGCAAGTATGTCAGTGCTCCAGACACAGCCAGGCTGCTGATGGAAGGGGAATGGCATGGGCTGCAGGCTGGATTCTGCTGCAGAGGGTTGCCTGAACACATACAGCAGAAGAAACAATTTCAAAGCTGGAAGGCAGGGATTTTTTGTCTTAGATGCAAAGATGTGAGCCAGATATACAATATATTATCCATACTTTACTAATAAATAAATAAATAAATAAATAAATAAATGAAAACAACAAAAAAACCCCCAAATTTGAAAAGCAAAATATAAAAGTTTTAATTTCGGTTGCTATATTGTTGTCAGAGCATAGAACACCATTTCAAGTTCTGCTTTTTGGTTTCAATCATTTCTGAGCTTTAAAGACCTCATGTTTCAAATCAGCTGATAACAGGAGAATCTCCATTAAAAAAAAAAAAAAAAAGAAAGTAAACAGCTAATGAATTGTTGAGGAAGGTTTGAAGACACAACCGGAGTGAACTCTGACATCAAAAACCAGACATTCACAAAGCTAGACACATGCATACACACCAACTTCAAACTTACTCCTTTTAAGAAAATCCTCTTCTTGTCATTTCTTTTGAATGGCTGGAGTTGGCAATACTGACTATTTTATGTCACACACAAGAACCACTAAGTACTAACAGAAGAAAATTGTGCATTTCTGCACAAGTAGCAATGAGATTGTGCTGCTCATGAGAAATATTCAGTGACAGCTGGGTGGAAGAACAGAAAGAAAGAGGCAGAGAAGGCAATGAGAAAATAAAAGGAGCTGAACTGGCCTTATCTTATTGTCTTAGATTACATTTTGTCATCTTTTGCTGTTCACTTCACTTCCCAATAAAATACAAAAGGAATTACATTCCTTGCCATTGTCAATGTTCTCAGAAAGTAGTGGCAAGTAGTAAATAATTCATACATAATTTTTTCCCCTTCCCTAACCTATGGCTACCTAAGGCAGCTTTCTCTTTCAACTGTTCTTAAAGCTGGCCCTGCGCAAGAGAGATGCATAAAATAGCAGAGGTGCTCTGTGCTGCAATGTGATGCATCTGGCAGCTTCAGCTGGAGCCCTCAGCAATACCAACTGACTTTTAATTAGTATACAAAATTATGTCAATCTTCATTCTGAATTGGCTTGATCAGTCATCAGCCTCCTTCAGTGAGATGATTTACGAACACTTGGAGACAACGTCGCTGTAGCTGCCCAGAGCTGGGTCATCCACCAGCTGTCTCTTTCAGATGAGGCCCAAATTATTCCTGAGAGAAGTCTTCCTACCTATGAAAAGCTCAGCTTTCAGTAAGAAATTTTTTTTCCCCCTACCTAGCACTCCTACCACTTGTTACCTGGTGGCGTGCAGGAAGTTTACCTTTCCTTCAAATGCTGCTCAAACCCTCATGTTGCACCACTGCGTGGTGAAAAAAGCCAACAGGGGACACCACTGTTTTCTCAGTCTTCCACCTGCTCTCTTTTAATCTCATCTTAGTTTTGTAACCAGCAGACATTTTGTTTTGAAGGTCAGGATTATTTCCAAAACCTCTCTTAGGTAAGGAATACATTTTCACTGGCACCTGTTCTTGATCCTCAGTTGTGAGACTGGGTCTGACCCTCCCACCTGTTAAACCAGGGTTTGGTGAAGAAAGGTGGGAAGGAGACTGAAGGAATGAAGAGGACCAACAAGCTTCATCAGACAAGTCTTCACCTCTGCAATGGTGGAGGCAGCTGTGGAGTTAACCCAGCCCCAGGGACTCCTGCGGGGAAGTTATTAATCTTTCTCAAGCAAGAGGTGCCCACGGGTGTGATTTCATCATGTGCCTTCTGGCGCTTCCACAAAAGCTCCAGTTCCTGGAGTAAGGCAACATGCCTCCCATGGGAGCCTTGGGGTTTTGTCTGTAGCAAGTTTCTAACCACCTTGTTTCAGGAGAAAAGCTTGAAATCTAAAAGTTTAAACAAACTAAAAAAAGACCTTAAGCCACAAAAGAAAGAAAAAAAATCAACTTAATTACATTTGAAATCTTACAAAAACAATCTAAAAATTGCATTTAGCTCATTGCTGTTCAAGAAACTCCTGTCCTACACAGTGTCAGCAAGTACATTCTGGTCTTTTTTTTGACCTTCACGTCCCCAGCAAACCTCTGCCCTGTCCCAGCCCAGCAAGAACATGTTCTTGTATGAATTCAGAGGATGCAACTGGGAGAAGAGAAGCCAGAGTTTAACCCCGTCATGAGTTCAACATTAAGATTGTGTAGCTTGCCCAAGATAATGAATTGATACTGTCAGTTCGCATTAATTTTCTCAGATGTTGGACAAAAATATTGTCTAGCACATGCTGGCCATACCTTCATATATATGCTAAAGACCCTCTAACTCCACTCCTTGGGGGGAAATGGGGAAAATAATCAGCTTGGCACTTATTAAACTCCCTGTTCATGAACATATTCCCTTGGGTACTCACAACAAATGTTATCTTTCCTTTCATCCTTCTGTTTGTCTTCACTTATGCCATAAATTACCTTGCAAGCAATAAAATTCCTTATCTCTTAGGTAAATAAAGCTTAGCCCATTTTATAACCTCCACAGTAGGATTTTTTCTTTTAAAGGGAAACCTAAATGCAAAAGCAGACATTCATTTTCATAGAAGTCTCTGTGGGATTCACAATTTCATAAACACTCCTTGTTGTGAAGAAAGACAAAAAAAGCCGGGATGTTCACTGTCAACAACTCCAGCGTGGCTCCTGACGTTGTGCGTGTTGGATTTTGCTGCTCTCCTCCTATCTCTCCACCTTATTCTGAGCCATATGGAAGAGGGAAAATATATTTACAACAAGAGATCAATGCGCAACCGCCTAACAAAGAAAAGGTGTGGGGCAAACATGAGGATTACTTTATTTTGGATGCGCTCCCACAGTAAGGGAAGAAGAGATGAGGAGGTCAGGGAGCTCAATATGACACACCGAAGGTGAGAAGATGCAGAGCAGAAGGAAGGGCCTAGTGGGACAGGGACAGAAAGGAAGCCTCAGACATTTTTCCTCCCTCTTCCTAAGTATTACCTTGTGAGCAGACAACCAGCTTTCAGTTTTCACGTCATCTCTATTCATGAAAAGCCCTCATGAAGATACTGAGTAATTACAGGGCAGAATAAAATCTCAGACATGGCATCAGGACTTCACCCTATCTCTTAAACTGGCAACTTAAATGAACACGTCATTAGTGCCCAATGAATTAGTCAGTACCATTCTTGGGATTACAAACAATACCATTAATTATCTAAATACATAAACGAGGAAGTAAATTAACCACAAGCTAGTTCACTTCTATCCTACTCAGCAAATGGGATAAATTCAGTCATTGAAGAAAACAGTAGAAACAATATAGGGAAAAGTGGAGAAAGTTTTCTTTAACTTGGAAAAAAATAATACAGTTATCTGCAGCTCATTACTTTGTAAAAAGCTTCATGTACTAAGTTTACCTTAATGACCATAACTCACTTTCTTCTCCCTCCCACTGTGGTACTGGGAATACCCATTTGCCCCAAGTGGTACCAGCAGAATTAGTTAAAAATTGTACAGGATACATTACACCAGGCTTAACAAAGTTAGGGTGTACAAAAAAAAAGGGGAAAAAAAGTAATCTTTGGTTTATGTTTAAAAATAGCCACTCAATGGCTAACAAACAGCTTTCTTGAAAGCAAATTCTCCTACAACAGAAAAAGGTGTCCAAAAGTATAATATATAAAATCTACATGCTAATAACAGGTCATCATTGCACGGACATGTGCTAAGGAATGCACTGTAGTTAGTTCACAAAGATGCTGAGTTGGTGAGAAATATTTAGGGGCCCTTAAAAAACAACATATGCATTATTCATTCCCAAAAGACATATATGAACAGAACTGGAAAAATCCTAAAATAAGCTAGGAAGACTGACTTTTATTATTTACTGATCTATATGCTACAGTTAATAAAAAGGCTGAAACTGCCCTTCATTATATCTTAGCTAGCACACCCTTATGTTAGGAAAATCCAACAAGTAGCACCATTACAAATCCTCAATCATCAGCTACCTGGGCTGAACAATGATTTCTATATTAGCACGAAATAATTCATACTTCATTACCTCTCACTTTCATTACTATGCCAGCCCCTCACAGCATTAATAAGTGTACAAAATATAAATGAGGGGAATTATCTGAAATTCCAAAACTTTCAAAAACTTTCAAAAAGCTTTCAAATATCCTGTATCTTATATACAGCATAGGAAAAATCATAAAGGGGTACAGTGCTGTCTTGAACAGTAAGTATATCAGGGTTGGATACAGCAAGAAAAGACATTGAGGGAAAACCTCTGCAACAATTCCCTTATCATCCCTCGGTCAGGCTCATGGGGACACCTATCCTCTCCCAGAAAATACGCACTTGATTTTAGGGATGTATACATACATGTGAAAATCTTCAGAGGTCAGTTCATTTCAGTTAAAATAAACTTCATAGTGAATCAGTGATTGCCTTTCTGTAGTAGCTGACATGAGTGGCAAAACACGCCAATTCAACCTGCAGCCCTACTAATACAGTTTGAGGGCGTGACATACCTTAGAAAGTCTTATAAGGAGGGAATATCGAGCACGATGTAAGGACAGCACTAAAAATAGCCACAGCTTTTTATGACAAGCAGTCTTTTCCACCCTCAGCATCTGCTATGATTCAGTCATTACTCAGACGGGAGAGAGCATCTAGTGAATGAATCACCAGGCTACATCCTGCAGCAGTTTTGTTTTCTCTAGTGGTCTTCCATAGAAGAAATGACAAATCCCAACCTCTGCAAGTCAGAGGGATCCAGCTGGGAGAACACTGCCAGAAGCAAATGAGTAAATGAATGAAAAGGGCAAGGCCATACATGACACCATTTACATTTCCAAGCCTTGACTACACTTAACCATACGCCTTCATGCAACGTATGTAAGTAGTCACACTGTAGTCAAGTAGGTTATTCATGTAGATAAAGTAACTTTTGTTTAAATCTTTGGAAAACAGAATGCTTGGTAAAGGGCATCCTTTAGAAACAGAGAAATGTGTTGGCTAATGAGTTATTCAGGATGTGGAAGATTTCTGTTACCTTTCAGTTATTCAGTTCACTTTTCACTAAAAATGCAGAGTCTTAAAACAGCTGAATGCATTTGTGTGAAATATAAAAATACTGGAGCTTTAGTCAAATCATAATCATTTCAAGTGTACTGTCAAACTAAGCACAGCATTTTACAAGAACTATCTTGAACGAATCCTTTCATCTCATTAATGGAAAATTATTTCTAAATGCCAGGCAAGAATAACAGGAGTCTAAAACTGTCAAATTGCAACACATCTGCTGAGGGTCTGAGCTCTGCAGGAATGCCTTATTTTTTGTTTGACATTTATGAAAGTCATGGAGAAGAGGCCAGTTTTCCTGATTTTGCTTTCCTCATCCCAAATAAAACTTCTATTGGTAAAAAAAAGGGGAAAAAACCCATGAAAGGCTGCATGTCTGCATAAAAGGATAGTAAGTGCTCAAGTCAGTCACATTAATATTCTATTTAATTTTTTTCACCTTGAATTCTTGTTACAGATAAAATTACGCAGTTTTTGCAGCACGTAAACTCAATTAGACAGCCTTTTCAAAACATACCAGTCTCATGAGAGGAAGATCTGCTGGTTCCTGGGTTCAGTTAGGTCTGCTTCGAAGCTAATTCAAAAACTGTGTGAATTTTCTAAAGACAATAAACAAGAAAACATTGGCAAAAAGATGCCACTCCCCTGCCAAACATCACACAAACTAAGGTAAACAAGCTTCACATTACAGTACTGGTAATCCAGAATTATATGTTTTCACGGCCATATTAAGCTATCCTGTCTTTATTTTTGTAAGTTATCAGCATTAGCACATCATTTTCTGGACATATAGACTTTATAATAGAGTTGTTGCTGCTCTTTCTTTCAAACAGCAACATAATATAAAACTGTTAATCAAGAAAATTAAGATACTTCTCTTTGAAACAGGTATACGTATACACACACATACATACACATATACAAATACATACACATACCTAAATAAAAAAAAAAAAAAACAGAAAACTGTGTTCTATGTAATATTCAAATTTATACCAGAAACATTGGAAAATGGGATTTACACCTAGGGAATAAACTAACTTTTCATGATAGGAGAGAGGTATCGGCAAGATCTGTGTTGTTCAACATATTCAGAAGCAATTTAGATAAAAGAATTAATGACGATATGATAGCAGCCTCTGACAACACAAAACTATTTGGAAGAGTCAAAATGAAGCCAACTGTAAAGTTCTACAGGAGGACCTCTTGATATTACATCACTGAACAACAAAATGGCAGATGAAATTCAATGTGATAAATGCACATTTTGTACTCAGGAAGAAAATTATCCCAATTTCACACACCAAGTCATCTATGTCTTCCCTCTTCTGCTTGTGGGTAGCCATCCAAGGACACCACGTAAGATCCCTGGCAGTGCAAGCTCCTGAAGTCTTGAAATGTGGGAGTGTATGGGGGCTCCCCCACATGGGGGAGCATATGGGGAGCATATAGGGCCTGTCTTTTTATAGGAGGTAAGAATAGATACTTCAACTTGTGCATGATCATTACTTCCTTAAGCAGCCTGTGATCACTGGTGCAATCCCTTCACATCCTTGACATTTAATGGTTAATAATTTTTCCCATTCTTAGACTCTTTCTAAATGTCAACTTTCTCACACTCATGATGATGTCTTCAGATGTTATGAAACCTCCCGAGGCTGAGAGGAAAGCCAATGATGCAACCTCCCTCTGCCAAACGACATTTCACAATTTGTTCTTCAATGTTTGCTTTGACTTCAAAAAATATATACTACGTATTTCTACATCCATCTTAAAGGGAACTTAACATTACTGAGAACTGAGTTACAAAGCCTAAGAAAATATTCTCTGAAGGGATAGGGTGGAGGAGTCTGTTGAGTCTCTGCCAGTTGCCGTCCATTTTCTTTCATCCTGTGTTTATTCTTGGTAGAGATATTAACTCCAACATCCAAATAAACAGTACCGTCATTTCTAACCAACAGAAGAGTAGAAGTCCACTGAGTCTAAAGTCATTCCTCCTCTGTGTCAGTGAGGACAATAAACCCAACAAGCACCGGGGCAAGAGTGAAGAAAGGAGCACTTACAGCCAAGGAAGTATCTATTGTCTTTCTCCAGCTCTCAATCTGTGCACGTACACAAAGAAAGATGGGACGTTAGCCACCTAACAGCATGACATTAATCATACTTTCATCCTGTTTTCTCAGCAGGTTTCTCCTATTTGTCATTCTTCCATAATTCATCTGGAAGCCGAAATAGCTGGAGAGCACATTGGACCCATGACCAAGTAGTGAATGGCACAGTGCTCACAAGGGAAGGAAAGTTCCTATCTCAGCACTGAGACTGGAGAGAGGATGGCTGTGTTTAAAGGACACGACATGAATCACAGTCACAATACCTACCCTTATCCCATAGAAACAAACACCACAGCTCCAGCAGTGGCTGCTAAGGGGGAATGACCACATTTCTGGACACCAAAACAAGAAACTCTGAGCTCCCAAAAAATAAAAATGCATGACAGCCACAGATGCTGATGCTTAGGCCAAAATTTTCTAGTGATGTCATGAAGTTGTGACATGAACCATCACTACATCTCTAGCTTCCAGAAGAGGGTGGTTCTTCAAGGATGATACAAGTGTGGATATTTCTGGTGATTAATTAACACTTGCACGGTCATTGAATGTTCTGGTTTACTTCCAAAAATTTTTATATCTTTGCCAGCTATTTCATCAAATATCCTGCTGTCTTTATTGGTCTCTACAGAAGGGACAGACTCTCAAAAACATGGGATTTTTTCACACAGTGGTATGAAGATACAGGCAGATTTGAACCTAAGGAACTGAAGTTCTGAAGAAGTAACTGAACTGACCTGTGCTGAACTGAAGAAGTAACTACCAGTTCCACAAAGGAACCAGAGAGAAATATGTTGGGCAGATATTTTTCCCACCACTCATGTCATTCATTATTCCTCAGTCCTAAAACTATGATCTTTTCAGAAATTAAAAAGATACCAAGGCTCAAATATAAATCGGATTTACTTAATTTAGAGGGAATCACTAATACAATAGGTACTTCAAAGCAGAAGCTCTCCAGCAATGAACTGTAAACAGTCATTGAAACATTGAATAATATAGATTGGAAGGGAGGTGCCAAATCACATCCTATTCTCTTAAGTCAATATTGTAGATCTACATGGCTACTTTTTCCAATATATACTGAAACTCTTGCCTTTTACAGCTGCTCCTGTAGTCTATAACTGATCCTTAGTATTGCCAGTAGCAAAAGTCCCATTAATTTCTCCAAAAGCAGGACTGGGTTATGTAAACAAGTTCTTGATCTGTCTGTATCTGATGTACGTACTGGTATAACATCCAAGCCAAAGGCTATTATGCTGAATTTTTACACCAAGATTCACATCATTGTTTTTTTTTTTCTGAATAGAAGCCGTGAATATCACAAGAAATACCTTTGTTTTGCAATATGGAGATTTCAATGATAAACAAGCAATTTTGTAAAGAGAAAGAACTGGCACATATCACAGAACACATTAGGTATCTAATTTGTTAGGCAGTCCAATTACTGAATTTGGTCCCCTACAGTGAATTTACATCTGGCTTCCCCAGAGTGAAGAGGTTAACATCTGTTCCAGCTCTTTCATTTGTTTAGCAGTTTCTTGCTTATAAATATAGAATTGTTAGGGTTGAAGTAGATTTTGCACCAGATACAGAAAAAAAAAAGAAAATTGATTACAGATTTTGTGAAGTATAAGATATATGGACATGTGGATGCTTATTCAAAGTTTCTGTGAAATAACAAATACCACCATATAGAAGATCCTATACCTTAACCCATCATTCTCCAGACTGAAGGTGACATTTTTTCTTACTTCCAGTAAAATTTTGTTCCTTAATTTCAAGCTCTGTGCAAGTCAGGGCTCTTTGACTTCTCCCCTCAGTTCCCACAAGTCACCAGAGGACTTAGAATGATATTTAACTCATACTAGAAGTTACTTATTTCATGATAACTCATTCCATGTAGCCCACCCAAAACCCAGATGGTAACAGCTTTCAATTACTGGTGACATAAATTGGATATGAAACAGATGTGAAAAGCTTAATGTAAATGTGAATACTGGGCTGCCTGAAATAGAGTTCAATATCTACTGTAGGAGGTATCCTTCAGCAGCAAAGTTTTCGTGTTACACTCCCAGCACTATTACAAATTCCTGCTCAAAGAATATATAAGAATCATCTATATATTAACTTTAATATAAGCTAGTATATGTCACTCATTTCTGCCTGATCCTGTTAAGCTAAATTGGCACTTCACTTACAATGCTTTTTAAGTTTTTCCTTCAAGTCTAATCAGAGTTTCTAGTATTGTTTCTGAGACTTATTTGCCACTTGCTTGTCAGCAGCAGTTTCTAATGTTTTTCCCTCCTATAGTTCTGCCAGTTATTTCTCCAGTCCTTGCATTTACTACCTGATGCCAAGGAAATCTCTTGGGCTGTAAGGTTAAACTTTTATCTCACTGTGTGTCTGTTTTCAGCAGTGGTGCATATTGTTTTAGCTCTCTGCTTCCACAGAGGTGCCTAAATGTTTCTCATATTTATCCTTGATGATGACATAGAGTTACGCGTACCAGGTACAATAAGGTTTTATCTACAACTTCAGCATAACTGTCTGTCGAAAGCAATATTAAGTTTATTGTGCTTCCATTCCAACTTTCTCTGCCAAACTTATTTCCAAAATAATTGCAGCCATTATATTTTCTAGCTGAAATAATTGCAATATAGCAAGTACTGTGTGAATATTCATAGCAGTTTGGCAGCCAACCCATTTTTTTGTTAACTTTCACTTCCACAGTTTGTGTTCACTTAGACACAGGCATAACTAAAAAACAAACAACTGGTCAGAAGTCATCTGATTTCCAAAATTTCAGAGTTTGGGGGTTTTGTGGTTTGTGTTTTTTTGCTTGTTCAAAGCTTTGTGTCTATAAATAGCATGTCCTCTCCACAGAATCTCTGTCCTGTCCCACTCAGCACCCCGAACTTCAAGGATGAAGATGCTGCCAGGTCTTCAGGATCTAGCCCAACTGACAAAACTATCTTATCCAAGTCAACTTCTTGGTATTGTTGACTGAGCTTGCAAGGTCTTGTACTCAACATGAAGATATTGCTCTATTTGGATGTTACACAATGGCTTACAATCGTCACACATATTCAATCAGTACTGAAGTTAGAAGGGCAGAACTCTGCTGCTGTCACTGGGAAAAGCGGAAACCCAGCAGGGTGGAGACATGAGCCTACTGGAATATGATCAACAAAGCTTCAAACTCTAGCAATCTTTGACTTTTTTCCATGGAAGTTGATCCATTTCAGCTCTGTCAACTTTCTAAAACACTTCTGAAAGCACTCACATCCTGAAAGAGGGGGAGGAGAAAGAGAAAGAAAGGAGTGAGAGCGGTAAAGGGCAATGAGAGGCATAAAGGCACAAGGGAACAGACAAAAAGGCACAAATGAGTAGAGAAATATATAAAAATCCTGGAGTGGTGGAGAGGAAATATGTAGAGAGAGTCTTGACACTGAACAAGTGAAAAATGTGGATTAAACTTTTGGCAAGAAATGTGAGATTTGTCCCTGGAATTCAAGGTAAGTAGCAAGTGGCACACAAGGAGGCTGGGAGGGGGAAAACAGAGGAACACAAGAAGCCCTTGCTATGCACAGTGAGTTGATCCTGTAGAAATAATAACACTTAGTTAGTTTCCATTTGGTATACATTTTGGTAAATTATAATAAAAATCTAGCAGAAGAAATCTTTCTACTCCCCCCCTGACAATGTTGGAGACTGCTGGTGTCTAATTACACTGAACAAAATTAATGTCAATCAACCACTCTAATTTCTAAAGGCTAGTGCATTCTCCAAAATCTTGACAGCATGGACACTGCCCCAATAGTGGGACAGAAGTGTGAGAGGCATTTATTATGGGTGATGGACAGATTTCACTGTACTGTGATGATTCAAGACCTGCTCCATCAAGCTCTGCCACCAGCTCACTGAAAAGGAGGAGGAGGAACCCCACCATTGCTGTGCTCCAGCAGTGGTGATAGGGAGGAACCAGCAGCAAGGCATGTCCCCACCTCCTCCCTTTGCCTTCACAAAGCAGGGTGGTGGTAAGGGTGGGAGCCACGGTGACAGCACATCACAGAGAAAGGGGGAGTGCTAGGCTGAAGCCTCCACAAAAAAGAAGGTACCTGCCTGCGGTGCTGCCCTTCCAGCAAGACTAAACCTCTGAGAAACAAAAAGAAGGTAAGTCAGGGAGACAAGGAGACATCTTCCACCTTCACGGTTTATGGTTTATTTACCAACAGCTCATCCAAAAAGGATTAGTAGTACATTGTGATGTTTCAATACTTGTTCAGTGTCAACACCATGAAAGATTTAAGATGGGATCTCTGATGACAAAGAAGAGGGATGCTCTCAAGGCTGCAGAGCAATGGAGGAACTTTTTTGCAGACCCTGTGCCAGCCTGAGATCTGAAGGCGGATGTGTGAAAGCTACGTCGGAATGTGTGAAAGCTGCATCGATCATCCACAATTGGCAACTGTGGACCAGACTTGGGGCCTCAGCATGTTATTTGCATTCCCTGACCCACACCCAAGCCTCTTGCATGACTGCAGGCATGAAACATCCATGGAAGTGTATTCATGGCATACAGTTGGTCCGCAGCTGCACTGAGGACCAAGGGCAAAATATTTATGAACAGGACTAAAGAGATTGTCAGCTTTTTGTGTACCAGAGTATTTTAAAATATAACCTTTGGAGTAAAGTTGTAATTTAATACAGAATATATTTTCTATTTGATCAGCTGAAACACAACATTTATAAAAGGCTGGTAAAAAAAAAAAAAAAAGAGAGAGAGCAAAACAGTATTCTGAATTTAAAATGTAAAGTACTTGCATTAGTGAGGTCTTAACTCCCTTACAAATCTGATCTACCTGAATTTCCACTGAAGCAAAGAGGATTTGAAGGTCCTTTCTACCTCACTAAAAAGGCACAGAATTTTATGAGATTGGAGTCTTAATTAGATTGGTCTTGCCCGATGAATCTTTTTTGAAACACAAGTTAATTACACAAATACGTTAAGAAAGGACATAGAGCCACCACTACATAACACATAGAGTAAACATGAAAGAGAATGCACTAGTTCAACACAGAGCAGGTCAGAAATAAGGCAGTATTATCAAGTTATGCAAGTCCTATTAACAGGACCCCGTGTTACCCGAAGTCAAGCCTATATCATGTTTTCTGAAGAAGCCTCTTTTCTAACCATCTTTCCAAAAAAGCTGCTGGAAACAGCTACCTTCCCCCCTTGTTTCTGTGCTACATAAACTGGCAAACACAGTTCACAGTTGGTTTGGAGAGCACAAAAGTGATTGCTATGTTTATGAAATCCTATTCCTGTTAGTCAAGGAAATGAGTTTGACTCACCGGCTTGTTTATAAGTTTTGCTTTATGCAAGCTACTGCTGACCTCAAACTGCTGACCCACCAACACTGCTCAAAACTTCTGCTCAGAAGGGATTTGCACAAGATAAGTTTCTATTTCTGCAAAGCATTCCTGTTTCTTCAGAGGCAGTGTTTTTTACAGTCTTAAAGTATTATAGTGAAAGTGGCTGATGGGCCTCATACGGTGCAGACGTGTAACCACAGCAATGCAGCTCGGCACCCCTGTAATATTCTCAGCTCATTTACCCTGTGAGTGAGAAGATGATTTACTCTCTCTGAGCACTCCCTTCCCATGCCAGTCCTTGCCAGCAAATATGCAACAGCAGAATTGCTGCCTTTAAATTCAAGAGTGACTCCACAGACTTCAAATTTAATCAATGCCTTAAAAAAAAATAAAATTAGCCTTTCATATCCAGGTCTGAAAAGCTAGAAAGTGAACCCTCAAGGATTCTGAAGCAATTGCGATTAATGGTTTGAAACAGTCTGAGGTCTCAGCATTGGAACGATAATAAAGTTAGCTTACTGGAGAAAAGAGAAAAAAACACTTGCAGAAATCTTAGTTTGAATTTTTCTTTTCTGGGCTCTACATTCCACTTGACATGCACTGGAAAACTTTAATAAGACCTATCCCCCTCTCCTTTCCAGGGGTACATAACACATGACTGAAGGCTCAGTTCACATTCAGGCTATTGTTCTGCCTCCCTTTGTTTAGCATAGCTTAGCTTGGAAACTGAGGCTGAAAGTTAAAACCATTGTAAACCCATACAAAATACATTTCAGCATGAGTCAGATATTTTTTTTTTCCAGCTAACTGAAGGGAAGTCAGAGAAGAAGAGAAACCATCCTCTATCTTCTGTACATGGAGTTCACTGATGGAGATATGATAAGAAAATTGCACATATGAACGTACAGCTATATAGCTTGTGTGCACATGCGAGCTTACACACCGTTTGAATTTGAGCCCATTTTCAAATGCTTTCTTCTGGGGATTTTAGCTTCTTAGGTAAGCAGAATGTTACCACAGACTCTATAGTATAAAAAGAAGGGAACAAAAAAAAAAACAGCAATTGTCAGCTTTTCTTGCTTTTCAGAGATCTGAAATCTCACTTTCCTTTTCAAAGAATAAAAGAATTCAACCTAATTATATTCATTCTTTCTTCATAAAAGGGATGTTCCGTGGGTGCTGCCAAAAGACATTTAAATAAATTTTCCTCTCACCCTCCGTACACCAGGTTTCTCTCGTTTATAGTTTTCCTGCTCCTCATTATTTCTGTAGGGACAGTAAGACAGCAATGAGTCCTGTACTCTTTTGCACTAAAGCATCTGACTTGATGTTTTCCCACATGCTGGCATTGGTGCTCAGCTGGCCTTACAGTAAGGCAGCTCAGGGAGTTAAACTCGCAAAAAAACAAGGACAAAAAAATAGTTTTCTGCCAGCATAGCTCACCCATTGGCAGGAGAGGTGAGAACCACAACACCATGGCTAATATTAAGCAGGTCAGCTTAAGGGGCATCGCCTGGAGATACCCTAAGCCCAGTTACGTCGGACCCAATTTGTTGTGTAACATTCATTTTCTGGGGCTTATGAGCTTTGAGCATGCTAGAAATGCTTCAAGCCCAGCCCCGTTCCCAGTGGCTGCCAGCAGCAGTAGATATAGAACGAATGTAGCCTGCTCACGCTTCATATTGAGGTACTGTGTCAACAGCTTGTGATCTAAGGAATGCTTTTTGGACCACTATCAAGTTCCTGAAGGACAGTGCAAAAACCAGGTCACAGTGTGCTGGGCTCTCCCATTTCTAGCTGCTAAATCAAAGGGAAAGAAAGAGGGCAGGAATTCAGTCTATCTGCTCCTCCAAACTAACTGCGCCCACTGATGTTAGTGCTGCCTGGATATTCTGCACCTGCAAAAAAGAGGTCACAAGGTCTGCATGGTTCCAACTTGAGATAACTTTTTCTCAAACCTTCCCTACTTGGAGCTTGGACAGGCTTTTAATATGATAAGAAACCTGAAGGATAAAACAAAACAACCCAGGAGCTCCCTTACACTGCTTGTTTTCTGATTTTTACCTGAGTCTATGGCAAATTAATGTAATTCGGGCCATAAACCCCTTTTTTCCTCTCATTTAGGCCTGTATAGCTCTCTACTATCACTCTGCTTCCAGCTACTGCCTGCAGTCTTCTCTCTCCTACGCATCATGAGATGAGCAAGATGCTTTTATCAACCTCCTTGCTGGTCTCTAGAATAGTCTTTGTTTCCCTCCTTCCTCTCCCCTTGAAACCAGTCTTGTCTCAATGCTGCATGGAAAGTTCAAAGCATTTCTGCTGTGAAACTCTTGCCTCATCTGTCATGTCTTCAGATATTGGAAGTGGTACCCACCATATCTGCAGTCTCAAGAGATGCAGTTGGACAGCGAAGTCCCCGGGGAATGATTACAACTGGAACGACAATGGCAAGGACAGATGACTGGCTTCCTCTAGACCTTAGAGGATGATCAGACCTTGAAGGGAGGTTGCATTCCTGGTTGGAGATAAGGGAAAAGCTGGGCTGAAAAAAAAGCCCAACAATTAAGAAGAAGATTCTGGGAGTCAGCGACTTTGAACATCAAAGGATGTTTGATTCATTGAAGAGGCAGATTAACACTCATCTGTAGAGAAAACTCACTGAAGAAATGCAGTTTTAATGAAATGCATCTTCGATGTTTTTCGAAAACACAGAGATTTTAAGACAAAAAATAAAATGGTGAAATGGTAATTTTCAATGTATTTTTTAAAATATTAAAATCAACCTAATTTTTAAAAGGTTGGAGAGAAATTGAATACCCTGACTTTACATTTCTTTTTTTTTCACCATCAGTCTAAAACAACTAACATTTTTTCAGCTCAAAGAAGTTGTACAATGTGAATTTAAAGTGAAACATTCCTTGCCATTTCCTTAGCACCCTCCCCCCCCAAAAAAACCCCCTAGTTTGTATTTACTTACCTTAAAGTAACCTCATTTCAGGTACTGATGTATTGATATCTGCTTTCTGCAAATCAGTTGCTTCAGTTGGGGCACCCAAAAATCAAGGAGTTTAAAAATACCTGTTATTTTTAGAAACCCTTTTCCCTAACAAAAAAAAACCCACCCCAGATGGTTTAGATAAAAATGATAATGTAAGCCTGCGCCGCACCCATTTTTCATGTATCTTTTCACATGTCTCACAGTATAGATTAACACCAGGCATATCTGACACAGCGCAAACTCTGCATGCAAAAGGCAATCAGATAGATTGAAATATATCCCCCTTGGTGATGCAAGCTATTAAGAGAATTAGAGATACGCTGAAGAGCATGGCTCAAGATCTGGCCTTACCCATGGAAAACTGGAAGCACACCAGTTAAGCAGCTTTTAACTAAGATTTTCTGCAGTACATGGATCTGGAGTTCACAAGGTGCCTCCAAGCAAAGCTGTACGATA
This sequence comes from Nipponia nippon, assembly GCF_047370975.1. Taxonomy (NCBI): domain Eukaryota; kingdom Metazoa; phylum Chordata; class Aves; order Pelecaniformes; family Threskiornithidae; genus Nipponia; species Nipponia nippon. The sequence goes on along the minus strand of NW_028262341.1, from coordinate 5,098,724 downwards.
CTCAGCAGTTGCAGTCTGTAGGAATCTGCATAAACGTTTTCACCTCCTGACACACAAGTGAGTTCCCCTCCAACAACATCAAACAAGTCCAAATCTCTGATGGTGCTAATTCAGTCAGTGATAACCAACTGCAGCTGGTTTTACAATGAGAAAGGGAATTGTGAGATGCGAAAACACCATTATCCACAAAACTCATGGTAAAGCCAGGAACTTCCCCAAATTAAGCCAAAGGGGTTTGGGTTACTGCGCTAATATTGCAGATGAGCATATTTTAACTGTCAGGGTATGCTTCAGCTGTAATCAGAAATCCTGCCTATAATTTGGAGTTTTGTGTGAAGCTACGCGGGCGCAAAAATGGGGGTTGGACTGATGGTTTCTGCAATCCATACAAATGAAAAGCTAGGACTCCCAACAGGTCTTTGCTTTAAGTCAACATGCTTCACTGCTGACGCTACACTTTAAATCTATGTTGCATGCTAAGTACTCGCTTTTACCTTGAATGAAACTCTTCCAAAAATCCATTTAAAACCAAGAACGGAATAAAACCAGCAGAGCAGCACCAGCAGTAGTAGGAGTTTTTCTTGCGTTTGTTGGGGGCGGTGGGAGGGTAGGAGGTTTGTTTTGCTTTTGTTGTATTTTTTTTTTCCTGTTTGTTTGCTTTTGACGCAGTACTGGAAGCAGAGGAAACACATTGCTTGCGAATATCCTCCGCCTCCTCAGCGTGCGGGAAACCAGCGCTCCAGCCGCGGGGCTCTGGAGCGGCTTCCCACGGCTGCCGACCCGGGCAGGAGCCAGCGGGGCGGGGGCCGGGAGGGGCCAGCCCCGCCGCCCTCCTCCTGCTGGCGCTGCCCGGGGGCTACCGGGCGCTGCCCGGGAGCTACGGGGGGCGGAGGCGGCGACTCGGCGGTGACTCAGCGCTGACTCAGGGGACTCCCCGCCCGCGGTTTCCCCAGGCGCGGCACCGTCGGGACCCCAGGCAGCCCCAGACCCGCTCCCCAACGGGCACCGCACTGGGTTTATTGTTTCATTATGTCGTATTTTATTATTTCGTTATTTTACTGTTTCATTTTTTCATTTTTTATTATTTCGTTATTTCATTATTTTATTATTTCATTATTCCATTGTTTTATTATTTTATTTCATTAGTTAATTGTTTTATTATTGCATTATTTCATTTTTTATTATTTCATTATTTCATTATATCATTATTCTCTTATTTTATTAGTTTATTATTTTATTAGTTCATTTTTTATTATTTCATCATTTCATAATTTTCATATTTCGTTATTCCATTATTTTATTATTTCATTTGTTCATTGTTTTATTATTTTAATTTTTTATTATTGTTGTTATTGTTGTTTACTTACTCTTCTTATTCTTCTTATTATTATTCCTTTTGAAGATTTATTAAAAGAGCTGAAATACGCATGCATTTGTGCCAGCCAAAAGGTAAGAGGCAAGCAGCCCTCCGGCAGCCAGTGTCTCCATCAATCTGTACCACAGAAAAAAACAAATATCTCATGCCTACTTCTCTCTGCCCTCAGCTCCCTGCAAGCCCCAGAGTTGCAAGGTTATCTTTGCCATACATCGCAAAAGTAGCATCGGGGCAAAATCACCCTAGCGGTGACGCAAATCAAGGCAGGACTTGGCATGGGCTGCTGGCACTGAGTGGCAAAATAAAACAACAAAGGACATTTTTGGTTGATAACTGAGTTGCATTTATTCATTTCAGATTGCTATCTAAGTAGATAATATTTCTGGTGTTCTCATTTCTGAAATACCTTTAGTGTTTCCCTGAACATGATAAAGGAACACTGATCATGCAAGTCACTTTTAGACTTCTAAATAACTTGCATGGAATTTAACAAGATGTTTGGTAGTAGCTCAGTTTCTTAATCTGGGAAGATACTGCCTTAAGAATCGCTGAAAATCCACAAGTGTAGGTGCTAAATGCTTAGCTGCTATGGAAATATTGATGTCTGAAGAATGCTGGCCTGAGTTGCTGGGACAGATAAAGCTGCCCACAGTTCCTGGCTCTCCACTTCCACTTTAACAGTGTTAAAAGTTACTTGATTTCTCGTTTGGTGATTTCTCCATCTGTGAAATGGAGTTAACACCGCAGTGTTTTCCAACACGCATTGAGAAGTGCTGTACAAAACACTGACTGCCAACATCTTCTTGGGATGACTGGAAGGACAACTCATTCAAAGGTCATGTCAGTGTGTTGTTAAAATATAATCACAGCACTGGTTCACGTACATGCAGCCACATTCTTTTGGGGTCATTGTTTCAGTGCTGAAAGGGGAGTCATTTGTTCTTACTCCACCTGCTTCGCCAGGAAGACATATGATTTGAAGGACCCATGAAGGAGGAGGAAGGGACAGAAGAGTTGAGCAGGCAAAGGAGGTTCATCAGTTCTCTGGGGAACTTCCAAGGACGTCAAAGAGGACCATAGCCAGTACTTGTTTTTCCACAGCCATCCCTCCACCAGCAGCAGATCACAGAATCATAGAATCATTTAGGTTGGAAAAGACCTTTAAGATCATCAACCATTAACCTAGCACTGCCAAGTCCACCACTAAACCATGTCCTCGAGCACCACATCTACCCGTCTTTTAAATACCTCCAGGGATGGAGACTCAACCACTTCCCTGGGCAGCCTGTTCCAGTGCCTGACTACCCTTTCAGTGACGAAATTTTTCCTAATATCCAATCTAAACCTGCCCTGGCGCAACTTGAGGCTGTTTCCTCTCATCCTATCACTTGTTACTTGAGAAAAGAGACTGACACCCAAGATGAAGCAGTTGTTAGAAGCTGGAATATATCTTCAGTTTTCTCAGCTTCACAGACCTCCAGACAGAATTAGTTCAGGTAGAGGCTCACCTGCTGGGGATACATCTCTGTATGCTGGGTTGTGTCTTTGCAGGAGGAAGGAGAAGGGACAACACACCTACATGGCAAGGGAATGAGGCATGCGCTCGATAGAGATGCAGGTTTGAAGCATCCTCCTCCCCAGCGCAGGGCCACAGCTGAGGAACAGCTACTTCAGATGAACCTGAGGTCTGAGGTCTCTCAGTGAGGAAGAGACCATGACAATGCTGGAAAAGACAGCACCTGTCTCTGCCACATGTGGTAGGAGAACTGTTGCACAGCTCGGAGGTTTGTAGGCTCGGGAGAAACAGGACTGCTATGGAAGTAAGGTGGCTTCCCCCAGCAGATGACTGGTACTGGCTTGGACAGTGTGTGATCAGCACCCTAAATTTCCTCCCCAATAAAAATCCCATTCCCCATCTTCCCCAAAAGTGCTGGTGAACCTGTTTAGGAGAAAACAAAGAATCGAAGTTTCCTAACATATGGCCGTTTCCTCAGGGGGAAGCACGTACATACCTCTCAAATCTTTCCGCTAAAGAACATTTAGCAACCCATTTTCTGAGTTCACAAACTGCATCTGTCCCTAACACATACCCCCACGCGAAAGAAATCCAGGCCCAGCAAAGTGCCTCATTCGAGCTCCTAAAAACCAGATAAGACTGGTTAGACAGTGTTTATTTTCTGGGACTCAGAGACTGAGTCACTCTCCCTTCCTGTGCTGCCTTTGTTTCAGATTAGGACATGTGAAACTCATTGCCAGAAGTCATCACTACTGGGAAACTACATATTTCATTGTTGTTTTTTGGACTCACGTGACCTTTGTTATAAAATAGCTACATGGAGAAAAAAAAGAAAAGGAAAAAAAAAAAGCTACAGACAAGTCTTGGTAACTCATGGAAAAAATACGAGCAAGGCAGCAGTTGCACAAGGCTCCCAGTCTTGCCTCAGGGTACTCTGACAAGAAGTTACCCTCTTGTTCTCTCCTCGTTATGGGACAGTTGCAACACACTATGTGCGATGCATTGGCACAGGGGGAGGGCAGGAGGCAAGCCTGTGCAGTAGAAACAAACCAACTTTTCTCCACGAAAAAGCAATAGAGGAAAGGATACAGACACTGCTCTGTTAGCTCTCACCAGCCCATCCTTCATGAAGCCCAGGGTGGCATTGCCCAGGAGCTGGGTCAGGACAAAGGAGTTTTCCCACCGTAAAGCTGTGGCAGATTTAACAGTCCTTCCCCACTCGCTGCCTGCAGGGCAAGCTCCAAGTGTCTGCACTGTGGAACCCAGGATGGCTTTGCTGAAGAGGGATCTACTGTGAACTGCACTGAAGCCCCTAAAAAGGAAAAAAAGAAAAAATCAAACTGTGCTGATAGAGTTCTTGCATTTCAGTACTGAGTCAAAACCCCAAAATTTTGTGTTAAAGTTGGACCTCTGTTATTATTTTCCAATAAAAGCAAATTTTCAATTAAAATAATTTTATCTAAGGATCTGCATGTTTTCTTTTAAAATAGCAAACTGAGAATTTGCAAGTTTTACAGAGTATTTTTGTATTTTCATTGTTTCAGCTAAGAAACACAGCAGTTTACAAGGTGTCATGAATCTACATAATTTGCAATTTAATTTGTACTTTTAAAATGAGATCTTGCACAAGATTTTCTTTATTCAAAAGTTCTTTAGACAGTAATAATATTTTGGCACTACTAGTGTAACAAATGATCTTGCAAGACAGTTGTCTCATGACTTACATTTCTTCAAGTCATCTTTCTCTATAGGACACAGTTGCTCCTTTCCACTTTCTTCCCAAGATGTATAAAAGTGGAAAGCAATGAATTACAAAATCCATGCTCTAAACCCCACATCTAAAAGCACATGGTCTGCTACAGCATTTCTGTCCATCCAGAGCTATGCTTGACAGGTCTGGCTGTTTCTTTTTCTGAAAATCATAGAATTTGGACAGACATTCTGCACTTTTTTTCCAAATAGCAGGATAGGCTTCTCAGAAGGTTATTAGTGAAGGAAAAGAAACAATAGGGATCAGGAAAAACATCTTACTATACCCAGATTCATATATTCCTTTCTGCATTCTCATTTCAAAACTGATGAGTTTTTGAATCCAGCATTACAACTGCACTTCACTCTTCTGCCAAAAATTAGTTTCCTAGACAAGCCTTACAGTAACTGTGAGTTTATACTTCAGAAGAGTGATTTTCTTGCTAGTATTAGTATCTCATGCACCTTAATTCATGCTTATTATGTGAATATAGACCAATTGGTGAGTCGTATCTGCACACTCACAGAGTACAAGAGGAATCCCAAAACTCAGCAGTAACTAAACTTACCACTCTTAACACTGGCATTTCTGGATTTATGTCCAGCAGAGCTGAAATGGCAGTCCCTGACTTACCATATCAATACTGTAATTAAAATTCTCAGAGGGAGTGAAAGTCTGCTTTGGAGCAAAAGAAAGGACAAGCATCTAGTTTCCTGCTCTGGGGACTTAAAATAATTTGAAAACCCTCTACCTTTTACATCAAGAATGACATTTGTGATTAATTCTTTGGGCAAGTTTTATTTGAAAACCATATTTTACCTCTTTTTAAGTGAAGACAGATTTGTACAGGCCAGCACCACGGCAGACTTGACTTTGTTTTGCAAAGGACAAGTTACGTATTTTAGTTTGTATTTTTGGCTTTTACTTTGAAGCTGGAGACATATATGGGCTAAACTGAATATTGTAAGAGGATCTTTTTGACTGGAACATACTGAAAACTCCATTAAGAATGCATCTAATTAAAACTGCCTCTCAAATTACTGGAAAACATATTGTTTCATCTTGAGTTATTAAATTGCTACCCTTGTCTCTGTGGAATACTAAAGCCTTTGCATACTGATTTAGTCAATTTTGGCCAAATGATTTTGGGGGAGAGGATAGGTGAATATGCTATGTAATTTTAATTATCACTTTTATTAATAACCCCAAAGAAATTCTAAGAAATGTAAGCTTTGCCTTTCACACATTCCACAATCCCAAATACCACACCAAAAAATTACTGTTTTGGATATAAGCTGCTAGAGGAAGTATTATGTCAACCAATGTACTTTACTTCAAGTGAGTTATTTAAGCTTTCAAGAGAAAAACTTACCACATCACTTAGATTGTTAAGCCATTTCAGTTTTCTGAAGCAACCTTTATGACTCAATGTTCTCTTCTGCTCAAATATTTTATGTTTGTGAAAAAGAGAGAACAGAGCTTAGTGAGATTATGAATTAAGATATGTGAAGGCACACTATGGGGCTTAAAAGCTATGCCAATGAGAGAAATGAAAATGTGAGTAGCATATCCACAGTAGTTAATGCAGTTAGCAAAAGCCCTTAAAAATCTCACATTTTCTAGGCAGCCCTGTATTGTTAGATGCTTGCTGGATTACGCTCCTTGGGCCAGCTGTAGAGAGGAACACTGAATTCTGGGTTTAGGTGCCAAGCACTTCAGCCCTACCTGATGTGTCTTACACACGCCTAGCATTCAAACTGGAAATTTGAAGGCCAGCAAGGTTAAAGCAATACAGACTCGGTGAGAATCCAGCTCCCATTTTGGACCTGTCCCCTTCTCAGAGGTGATGGCTTGCCGAAATGACTCTGTTCACCCTCAGAGGCTGAAGTGGTCCTCTCTGGATGCTCATGTATTCCTGGGTTAGCAGCACTGACCGTGCTTGTAACACACTACGCAAAGAATTAATAACACTAATGCGTTTTCAACCTTGTAAGTAAACACGATCCAGTGTTTCAGCTCTTTCAGAGTTACTTAACGAATCCTCCACCTACACATGCATTTACTATAATTCTTTGTTTTGACGGCCGCTAAATCCTCAAACCTGAGAGCTGCTCTTTATCTCTCCCTGCGCATGCCACAGGGCCTCCTGCGGCTCTGTCACTTGCACCAAGCTGGTCACCAGCTGGGTTATACAACAGAGAATGCATTAGGTGAAAGTGGGAAAAGCTTCAATTACCTAAATAGCTGAAGGTCTAAAAATAGTTTCCCAGCACCAGCTAATACAGTCACCGCAGGATCCCGGCTCTGGCTTGCAAGAAAAGTGCTGAGCTCCACCGTGCATTTATGAATGTGCAGAAAGAGTCCACTTTAAGTCAGTAAAGTACACAGAACATCTGTTAATTAATTTCTCTACATTACATAAGGCAATTACATGCATTAAAGTGTTATAGCCATCAGTGGATTGGGTGTTCAACAGCAGAAGTTTCTTTGAAGTAGTACTGCAAAGTTACTTCAGACCTTCACCCAAAGTCTGCTCCATTTAACTTCTCAAATAAGAAAACCAACAGGTAGGTTAAAATATAACTAGCAGAAAGACAAGAATTCTTATCACCAGGGAGCAGTGCCAATGGAAAAAAAAGCAGCCCAAAGTAAATCTCATCAGTCCCGCGATGATGAAAATCTAACGCAGCAGCTGTTTGCCTGGGAACAGTCTCTCAACACATTTTGATTTCACAGCACTGAATTAATCTTTTCTAGAGAGCACACAAAAACAGCAGCTCTCCTTGCAGATGAGGTGGGGTATCTTCTTTCTGATACAACTCAGTGGCTGCTGTAAGACTGACACATTGCTTAGGACTGTGCTGTGGATGTGGAGGGATGGGAGAAGGAAAGAATGTCCACAGCTGTGGGAATCTTCAAAGCAAAAAAATGAAGTTAAGCAGTTTAGGTCTGATTATATCCATTAATGAAAAGCAAATTTTAAATTAGTAACAGAACATTTGCTTGCAAAGTGCATAATTAACCTTTAAAATTCAAAATGCCATTGGATTTAAGAGCTCAGCTGGAGGCAAGAAGGATTATGTATTTATGTTCATAATGCAAGCATCTATAGATACATTAGGGAAAGAAAGAGAGCTGGCCTCACACTGCAGATCTGTGTATATGAACTGTTTTGTGCCAATAAGAATTAGTCAACAGAAAAACTAATGTCATTAAATCAGTGAAAATCCCAGGTTACAGCACTATGAACATGTCATTTTGGTAAACTACTCCAGTATAATCACAATTTCTTTGCATTTTAGCTTGAAAAGTCTTCCGCTCCTGAAATAAAGTAGTATCACAGAATAACGTTTCAAAAATGTTGTTATCAATGCTTCTGTAAGCATGATGACAAGCGTAGACATTAAAACTTACATGTGAGGAAGCATACTAGAAAGGAAACAAAAGACACCATGTTTTCTCTAAATCACAATGACTTTGTAAATACAACCTCCGTTCTTAAAGTTTTTTTTTTTTTAATACAATGACTGTACTAAATCAAACTGGTGCGTAGAAATGGGGAAAGTAACTTCACCAGACTATTTCCAGAGCTTTCTGGTTAAGAAACACCAACACAAGTCAGGGAAGAATATGTGATGGTATTCTTTCAGATTTTTAGTTGTAAACCTACAAAACTTTCTTCACAAGTATTTTCAGCATTTTCTGCCAAAGAATGGCAGAGTAGAAATAGTAAGCTTGATCTGACCAAATAATTTATTTTGGCAAACTTAGATGGGCTTCTTTCTCTCCTCAGAATATAGTACAGCAATTTCAAGTGAACACTGTAGGTGCTACAGCTTTGTAGAAGAATGTTGAAACAAATTTAAGTTTTTTCTAAGAATCTCAGTTATATTTTATGTATTCTAATTACATGAAAAAATATTAATATTGTAATATTAGCATGTCATAACACACTGCTCGTAAGTTCACAGCAATTTGTCAGCTGTCTTGATGCCATGGCATTAAAAACTAAAAGACAGATGCGCAAAGTCTTAAAATGCTACACAGCAAAATGAATATTCCAAAATATTCTGTATTCTATGAAGATAAGAGTCTCTCTTATGGTAATTTCTTAAGGAAGGCAAATTTTTATGTAACTGCATCTGACCATCTGGCCAAGGCAGAAAGGCTGGAAATCAGAGTCGTAAGACGCAACTTTACCAGTGGTAATAGTTTTCTTGAATTTTTTAGATCTATTCTACTTTAGATCAACTCATGCAAGTGGGGTTTAGTTTTTATTTTTTAAACACACATGTACACAAAGGTTTTCCTTTATCTGGATTCTCTACCAGTTATTTCTTTTATCTTCCAAGATTTTTGCATTAAATGCCTATCAGAAGATAATGTTTTTTCTCAGTTGTGACACTTAATTCTTTAGGAAAGCAAGTGCAGCCCACTTCTTCTGCTAAGAAGCAGCATGAATGTCAAATTTCTAAGGCTTTTTATGGGTAGTGAGGATAACACTAAAGGGAAGCAGCATCCTTGCAAAGTCAGCTTTTACATTCACATTGTTTGCATTCTCTATGTTTGGTTTTTTTTCCAGTAGTGTTTTCATTTTCATACATGCATACTCTCTCCATAAGAAGAAAAATCTGAGCAGCTGCATATTAGTGTGTTATGGAAAGATTACCTTGAGAACAATATACACAGACATAAAGATCAAAATCCTGTTACTTTCCAGTGAAACTAGTGTACATTTATCTATTCATGTGCAGAGAGAGCAAACACTCAGAATTATTAGGGAGATTAATAAAGTGCAGAAAGTAGCGATGTTTGTAGTGATATTCATAATTACAGCTTAAGCAAGTTTCCATTCCCATTGTTTGTGCTCTCAAAGACAAAGACATTCAATTTAAAAATTGAAAAAAGTCTTGCCACTAAGATACTGAAATAAGTTATTGAATCATCTGCATATGGATGATTGATCTGAAGTAAACAATTTCATGATAAATTAAGAGCTATTTGTTTCTCACTTACTGCTAAACCAAAGCATGCTATTTTTAAAAGGGGCAATTATTACACAAAAAGACTGCCCTTGCCAATCTGTCAATGCTTAATTCAACAGTTGTGTGTACTTTGACATCATCTTGAGTGCCATCATGTGACACTTATAGGACAACCAGGTGATCAGGCCCCATCAGCATGGGTTTATGAAAGATAGGTCCTGCTTGACTAACCTGATCGCCTTCTATGACAAGGTGACCTGCTTAGTGGAGGAGGGAAAGGCTGTGAATGTTGTTTACCTGGACTTTAGTAAAGCCTTTGACATCGTTTCCAACAGCATTCTCCTGGAGAAACTGCTTGTGGCATGGACAGGGATACTCTTTGCTGGGTAAAAAACTGGCCGGATGGCTGGGCCCAAAGACTGGTGGTAAATGGAGTTAAATCCAGTTGGTAGCCGGTCACAAGTGGTGTTCCCCAGGGCTCAGTACTGGGGCCAGTCCTGTTCAATATCTTTGTCAACGACCTGGATGAGGGGATTGAGTTCATCCTCAGTAAGTTTGCAGATGACACCAAGTTGGGTGAGAGTGTTGATGTGTTTGAGGGTAGGAAGGCCCTACAGAGGGATCTGGACAGGCTGGCTTGATGGGTTGAAGCCAACTGTATGAGGTTCAACAAGGTAAGTGCTGGGTGCCGCACTTGAGTCATAACAACCTCATGCAACGCTACAGGCTTGGGGAAGAGTGGCTGGAGAGCTGCCTAGCAGAAAAGGACCTGGGGGTGTTGGTCGACAGCCGCCTGAACATGAGCGAGCAGCGTGCTTAGGTGGCCAAGCAGGCCAATAGCATCCTGGCTTGTATCAGAAATAGTGTGGCCAGCAGGACTACGGAAGTGATCATCCCCCTGTACTGGGCACTGGTGAAGCCACACTTCGAATACTATGTTCAGTGTTGGGCCCCTCACTACAAGAAAGACATTGAGGTGCTGGAGCATGTCCAAAGAAGGGCAACGAAGCTGGTGAAGCATCTAGAGCACAAGTCTTACAAGGAGAGGTTGAGGGAACTGGGGCTTTTTAGTTTGGAGAAGAGGAGGCTGAGGGGAGACCTTATTGCTCTTTACAACTACCTGAAAGAAGGTTGTAGCCAGTTGGGGGGGTCTCTTCTCCCTAGTAACAAACGATAGGACGAGAGGAAACGGCCTCAAGCTGTGCCAGGGGAGGTTTAGATTGGATATTAGGAAAAATTTCTTCACCAAAAGGGTTGTCAAGCATTGGAACAGGCTGCCCAGGGAAGCGGTTGAGTCTCCATCCCTGGAGGTATTTAAAAGACGGGTAGATGTGGTGCTCGAGGACATGGTTTAGTGGTGGACTTGCCAGTGGCAGGTTAATGGTTGGACTTGATGATCTTAAAGGTCTTTTCCAGCCTAAACAATTCTATGATCCAGACCGCAATATTTCATTCTTCTGTGAACATTAATTCAGCATATCCAGCTGAGTTTTGACTACCAACTTCGCACCTCTGCTTGGGTACCTGGTGTCAGCCTGAAAATCACAAAAAGAGATAAAATGCCTATTATGTATGAAAGCAGAACAGAAAAGGTTTAAAAGAACACAATCTTACCTAAAATCTAGGCTGATTTTACAAGTTGTTCTGTTTTCCGGTTAAACTGCAACACAGTGTCTCCCAGCTACCGCAGTTCTGATCTACATCCCTGCATTGAGGCTTGCAAGTAAATTTGAACCTTTGATTAAAATTTTCCTAACTGCTGGTCAATGTCACAAACTCGGAGATGTGAGCAAACCTGATGAGGGCACCTTCCCTCCTTCTGACTGAAGCAGGATCAATCACACGTGTCATTCCTGAACAACATGTGCCTAACCTGTTCTTTGCAACTACAACATGCCACCAGTGCTTCACAGCTTTCCTGCACAATACTTCTTTATCCCTAAGGAGAAACCTTAACTAGTAATCAAAGGTCCCTTTTTGCAAGCTAATCTCATTGTTTTCTGATGTATTTCTCATCTGTATGGGAGAACAGACTGTCTTTTGCTTTTGCAACTTTTTTTATGTATTAGTAGGCTTACTTTCTCTTGGTTAGGTGAACATGTAAACAGTTTTTCTCTCTCCTCTGGAGATCTTTTATTCTAGATCTTTGACCAGGTTGCTACTTATTTGATTGTCTCCAAATTATTTTTCCTCCATGCATGCTATCTAAAACACAGCACTGCCATGGAAACCTTGCAGCACTGAATGATGAAGAAGAAAGGTTGTTCCACCCTACTCTCACAGAGTATCCTCTAATTTCACTCCCAGGAGAGTGCTTACTTTCTCACCTGAACAGCACTGTTGACTCATACAACCTGTGGATCACAATCATTCCTGGGTCCCTTTTTACAAAAATGTTACTAACTCGGTTGCTCTTCCTTCTGTGTTTGAAAAGATGATGGTTCTGGCTGAGATGCAGTGCCCTGCACTTGTCCTTGTTGACTCTTATTCATCAACTTGTCAGGACCAATTTTAACGCTAAGCCTGTCTACACATTCTCATTCTCTTCCAGCTTAATATTACCTGTAAAGTTAATGACTATACTCTTATTTCATCATCCAATAATTAATACAAATTACTGATGAGTACCACACACAGGTCATGTTCACTGACTTCAAGCCCCCAAATTCTGAGAATAGTTTTCCAACTAGTATTGCACCTAGCCTTCAGCACATACAGCTAGCTGTGCTTCCTCACCAAAAAAATGTCAGGTGAAACAAGACAACAATTTGTACTAAAAGCAGGATGTGTAACATCTGCTATTTCTATCTGTTAAGAAAGCCTTCCTTATTTTCAAAGGTGGAAATTAAACTGGTTGGACATGATTTTTTTCTTGACAAATCTGTGTTGGCTGTTTCTCGGCTCCTTGTTTTCTTCTAGATACTGACAAACTCTACTGCATTCGTCCAGTGTTTCTGCAGAAATTTCTGGTAAGCTGCAAGACGGTTTGCCATCTATCCATTTTTTCCTTTTTTAAAAATTAAATAAGGTAGACAGCAGGTTTTTCCTTTTTTTCAGCCTTCCATCATTTTGTCCATCCTTCATAGGTTTTCAAAAGTAGCTGCAAATGCCACAGAGATATCAAGATCTCCCCCATGGAGTTCACAAGCCATGCTGTCATGAATTTCAGGATCCTTCAATTTCATTTGGACCACGCTGAAGATTGTCAGTGTTCTCATCCCAGCATGGACTCTGTCCTCCAACACAAGGCTGCTGGTGAGTGCATTGCAGACTACAGTGGTCCACGCTGGAGCTTGGTGACTTGCATGGTCCTTGTCTGTGTAAAACCATCCATTTCCCCTGACTCACTCATCAACAGTAACCATATAGTCAAAGCCCACTGCCATAGCCACAAAGCAAATCTCACTCACATTCTTCGTGCCCTAACTAGGCAGAATTATGTCTTTCTTTTGGTCACTTGTGGCCATACAATTAATGTAAATGGATAAATATTGCAAGATTATCACACCCCTTTCCACAATCTGCTCTTTTTAGAAGCTTGGGGGGAAAAAAGATAATGAGCCAACTCCTCAGACTTTCCCAAGAAGCCAGTTTTATTAGGTAATTGTACAGGTTTTCTTGCTATTTGGAGTGCATGCTGTGTTACTCATGGGAAGGAATAGGGACAAAATAAAAACAGGGTGACCTCTTCCTACAGGATACAAGTCTATGGTAACTGGTACTGTTTGGTAACATTTAAGGCCAGAGAAAATAGCTGCTCGCATCCTCTGGCCAGTATCACCCCATTCAAAATTCCTCCTTAAACAATGTCTGCAAGGAGTTAATCAAGGATTCAATGGGAAAACACTGGAGTTTCTTTTCATGTGGGAATATGCCAACTCCTACCTTCACTCACAGACATGGGAAGATACTTTAATCCAAAATTAATTTCACTGGAACCAGTTAGAAGTGAACATAAAATCTTTTGCATGAGGGAGGACTTTATTCCTCAGAAGTTTTCAAATACAACCAAATGAAATAAATCTCTGATTCTCCAAGTAATTTTTTCCTCTGTTCTGTCTGTCTCCACTATAATGACTATTTTCCAGCTGTGTTCTCACATTGGTTCTGCCTACCCAGACTTTCCACATTGATGAGGAGCCCGATTTCCGCAAGACTGAGAGAAATGGTTTGGCTGAGAAGGAAACCAGCTCTCCATATAATAACAGTGCATATAACTAATCAGGAATTCGGTGTTCTCAAATGATGCTGAATGGGCAAACCTGATCCAACTGTAGTAAACTTAAGCCAGCTGCTAGCACAAGTAAATGTCTTAGGAGGAAGAAGAGAGAAAAGAGGAAGGAGACACCCACATCACCGCATGGCAAATAAACAGGGGTCCTCTTGAAGGAGAGACAAGGGCCTCTCCAAACTGATATTACAGATCATGCAAAGCTTGTTAGAAGTCAAAAGGGAAAAACTGGCAGGACAACAGAAACCAGCTACACTCAGAACTTCACTCTTAAATGGAATGTTTATCATATAGCCTTTAAAAAAAGCAAAAGAACAAAAAATCACCACCTTTGACGGACAGCATATAATTTCATCATGTTTCTTGATTTTACTTATGTTTGAAGGGCTGTTGTACAAACACCTATTTACAGGATGTCAGCAAAATTACTTGGAGTCATTCAGCCATGCAAGCTGTTTGGCAGATAATTGGCACATCCTGCTGCTGGAGATGGGCATTTAACTCTGTTCTGTGTTTCAGATGTAATATGAAGGCATTGGCCAATATCTTTATATGCTAGTTGTGTTGAGTCATTGGATAATGTAAAAAAAAAAACCAACAAACAAAACCCCAAAACCAAACCCCCCAAACAATAAAAAAACTATTGCTCAGATCTTTTTTTTGCCAAAAATTATCAACTGCATCACAATATATTAAGAGTCTCCTTTTGCTACACTAAATGGACTATGTTAAAATATCTTTTCTCTGAATTCCCTGGAGGGAATTTAAGAATTAAGAGAAAAACAGTTTCATTTGGCCCTGATCTTTTTTCAGCATTCGCCAATCATCATCATCTGCTTTTAAGCGGAGGAGTTTGATGGAGAAGAGATGCCATAATTAGCTATTCTTGCCCTCACACCTCTAAGGAATGGACAGTGCTCTGCTCAGAGATGCATATCAGCCAGGACTCCTTGAGCTCCCACAGCCAGGCATGTTGCAAGCTTGCTTTCAACTTCACAGCCTCATGAGATCCTTTCCAAGATTCCAGGTGTTCCTTTTCAAATCCAAATGAAGGCAGAACACACTGGCAGAAAATCGGACACTTTGATTTTGTTCACTATAGAAGCTCATCATATCTTCCTCAGTTGCATTCAGTGCTTTTCATAAAAGCAAGCTACCCATGCACCAAAAGTGGTTAGCTTTTCATTATTCTGTGGTGATGGCTGCCAAGTTAACTCTTCCAAAAACAAATTCCTGGCTGTGAATGGCAGGAACAGGACTCATGATTTGTAAACATGCTAAGGAAGAGGCCTGTCAGGCTAAGAGATGATGTCAGGCACACGAAATGAGCAGCAGGGTTCAGACCCAGCTGTTTGCAGTTGGAATTTTGCTGATAAGAGCTCCCCTCTTCACTGCCTGCTATCAGCTCTGAGTGCAGAGAGGGGGGACCACTTCACCCAGAAATCACCAGCATATTTCTCCCAGAGGAGGTTTCTCCTCAGAGTCAGAGCATCAATGCAGAGAGCAGCCGGTGTTAAATAAACTGCAGACGTCTGAAGGAATTCTCATGCCTATCACTTATGGGCATTGTCCAGTAACACCCTTGTGCCTCCATTCTGATAAAGGGTGGTGAACAGTTCTTGCCCGCGGCATGGGCTCAAACACAGCAAACTCCAATGGCATTAGTCACCTTTCTTGATAAAATTCCACAAGATCAGACTGTTCTTTATCCTAATCCCTCACCTTCAAACTAAACACGTCTGGCCTCTTAGAGAAACATACGTCTCCTATCTGAGCTATTCTTTCTCGAGCAGTAGAGCCAACAAGAAAAGAGCACAAAACAGGAAATAGCTGCACCTGGAAATGCACCTATTTTAATATGTTCCACCCATCAGTGTCTCAAGGATGGTACTAGCCTGATCCCAGCTGGTGCAAGAATAGGGCCTCTATAAAACGGTAGCAAGCAACAAAAACCTAATTAAGAAAAGCTGTGGCACACTGTTAAGGGTGTAGAATTTATCAGGGTTCTGATGAATCAGTGCTTACCAGCTTTTTGAAAACAGAAGTTGTTTAATCTTAAATGACTCTCAGTCACCATTTTGTTAGTGCAGAGCATAGGGACAGAACTATCTAGAATTATATTTTCTAGCCAGCACTTGCTTCCTCCCATGCACTTCTACACAAACCATTTGTGGGTGTAAAACAGTGACCCTAACCAAACAAAATTCTGAACAAACTCCCTAAAAAAAAAAGACTTTGCTGCAGTTCAAAATGCACTGGCCTTTGAGCTGTGCTTGCATAAGGTACATGCCGACACTAGTTCCCTGAATTCTGGCAACATAACCACAGTGCAGAAAAGAAAAAGCAGCTATTTTGAGTCACAGTTTGGGAAGCAGCAAATCATTCATCTGAGTGAGAAAGAGAGAGAAACTCATGTGCTGAAGCAGCAGGGAGATCGTCAGTATTTTCTTCTGTATTTCTTAAATAGACGGTTTAAGAAGGTATTAAGTCATCATTAACCTTCAGTGCTGTATAGGCCTGCCAAAAGTGATGAAAACTTAAAAAGGAGGGCTAGGACCTACTTTTGGTAAAGTCCACATGTATTTAATTTTGTAGCTTTTCAGTACCTGAATGATGACTGATATTATATAAACACAAGAAATATCAAAGTACCTTTGTAATGAGACATTTGTTTTAACTAAGGAGCCTAACGCTGCACTGTGGTTTCTTGGTTAAATAAGCTGAATCTCCCATCCCACTAATTGACAATCACGTCAGGTTTTCCACTCTAAGTGACTAATGGAAATTTGAATATCACACATGCTTGTTTGCCTGAAGTTTGCTTAATGTTGCATGATTGCAAAGCATTTGTAGATTTAGCCTTTAATGTATTGATTTTTCTTGTTAAGCTTTGTTATTCAAAGTCAGAAAAGTCTAGTTAGAAAACAGTAGCGGCCTGATCAACTCCAAGGTACAGAGACCTCACAACCCTTGTTAGCTTCATGGCCAGCTGAAGGTGTTGTAATCCTCCAAGGGAAGGAAAATCAGGACAGAGATCATTTGCCAAATCCCAACTATCAAGGTTCTGGCAACAAAATATGTCAGAAGTGTTAAAATCATCTTTATACCTGCAAATAATCTGCTATTTATCAGAAAATTGGAAGTAATGAGGCTGTCCATGACCATTAAAAGGCATATGAAGGTTGGTTTTTTTTTTTTTCAGATAAAGTTTCCAGGAATATGGTTGCATCTTGATAATCTGTCAATATCTGAGGAGTTTTACAGCCTGAAAATAAGATATCCAAACACAGGTTTGGATAATTCAGGCACTGGATAAAATAATTTTCTGTATCTTCTGTAAGGACTATAGGGAAAGAGAATCTCTTACTTGGAAAAATATTCTTTTCCATGGTACACCAAAAACAGAGGCAGAAAAATGGATTCTGTTCCCACTTACATTTAGTAGCCGTGGTCCCAATTCAGTAGTGGAAATTGTGTCACTAAACTTTCAAGCATCAGAGCAGACTGGTACACCTTTTTTTCCCATGACTTCATCTATTTGTGAGTTTCATCTTAAAGTTTGATGGGGTTGACTGTTTCTAAGCAAGTAATAAAGTTGGCAGCAGAAATTTCAGAATACCCTCCACTAATTATCTTCTTTAAAAAATTATCAAAACTGAAGGGGTTTAGAAGATATATGGAAAGGTGATATACTGGTGGTAAACATAACATTCACCATATATTCAGACTTCTACTCGAAACGTTACATAAAATCTAAGATAGCATTCAAATTTAGATTCCTGAGTTTTGATAAAGAAAAAAAATTTCTCCTTTTCTTCCTTAAACTTTCTAGATAATCTTTGACATTTCTGAAGTATTAAATCTGCATGATATGGAGAGTAAGTCAGGGACAGAAAAGATTATGGCCCACAATAGAAAATAACAGAAGGCATTTCATGTGGAGCAGCATCACGTGGTAAGCTTGCTATTTCATTTCCATCAAAATAATTTGGGCAGCCAGATTAAGAAAAGTGCTAAAAGTACCTTATATATCAAATGAGTGACATCTCTTCCCAATGAAGTTTACCAGAGCTTTGTTCATTAACCGTTTGAGAGAACACACTCTAACTCTGTCGATGCTGAGCAGGCTGCCACTGACCTTCATTCTGGAGATGAAGCTAAAAGGGTTAATAACCTTCCTGACCTAACCAGGCTGGGGGCAGGATAGACAGTGACTATCCCATGCTCAGCAAATGCTGGAGGAGAGAGGGCTATTATAGTAGGCATTTTGAAAAAGAAATAGATTCATGTTGTAAGGTCCAAATGAAACACATTGGCTGTGATGGGGGGCTGGCAGACACTTAAAAGAATGTTTTATTGTTAATAATAATTTCATCTTATTGATTAAGAAGAGAGTTGCGATCTATTTAAACTATTTAAATAAAGGCTAAACAGGTTTGATCAGTTCATATTTTCTATGGGCCATTCTAGATTAATCCATTCTTTTCTTCCTCTATCTCCTCCCCTAACCTCAAAAAAACAAAAAAATAAAAAAACCCACACTGGCAGTTTTAGCAGTTTGGAAAAAGTAGGCATTTTCCAAGCTGCTGGGGACAGATTTTACTCTCCAAGCTGGGAAAAATGCAACACGACTTCACTGTTATTTCAGCAGAACACCATTAATAGCTGAGAATAAAATTTAGCTCCTGCTGTTTTGTGTTTCTGAAGGAAAATTGTTGCCTTTTAGTCTTGTTTATTCTTAAAAAGTTAAAAGGGAGTTGAGGCTTGTTTCAAAAAGTTGCCTACAGAAGAGCAAATTTGAAAGCTGGATTTTCCTATGCCATTTCTGTTAAAGTGTGGCCTTCAATAGCAAAATCTAGCCCTAAATTAAATCATAAGTATGTTTATCAGGGTCCTAGCCTGCTATAAGATCCGATATCAATTAATTAACCCTAAGCCCCTATAGCAGTTTATGATTCTGTGGCACAGTCCTATTTGGGATGAAAAATAATAGGATATACTGGTCTGAAAGTTCATGTACCGATTTAAAACGTGTGCTCATGACTAAACCCTGTAAGCCTTGACCTGTGCTGATCTCCATCATGGTAGCATCTGCCCACATTACTGAAGGCTGTTCTGGGGTAGAAATTGCAAAAGAAAACCTCCCTCACTGTTTGGGAAAAAATGTGGAAAGCACAGGAAGATGCAGAAGGACATAAGGTCCTCTCCTTGCACAGAATACAAGTTTTGTTTTGACATCGATACCCAATAAAAGGGATATGGAGGACGGACTCACTGTTTGTTTGGCCAAAGCATCAGGCTGATATGCAGCAATGATGCTGGTGTGTAGACAAAAGCTGTGCATGACTCAGCATTGCTATCTGCTAAGGAATAGGTCTGAAGGTTTCTCTGAACACAAAAAAAAAAGCCCCAAAAGATGAGGTTTATGAACAAGCACTCTGCCTGCTCAACTCCCTCCTGCCTACAGAATAGCGGAAGCCAGCATTGCAGTATATATTTAAATATAGAAACCTGTTTTGAAGTCCTGTGAAGGCTTTATATAGGTTATCTATATCACAATAGAAATCAATTAGGTGTAGGCAATTGATGCAAAGAAACAAGGGAGCAATTGTGCCATTGCAAGCTCATCGGGAAGTTACAAGTTACTATTTCAACAAATTCAAACTCTTCAGTGAACCTCTCAAAGCACTCAAAACCAGTTGTTTTCTCAGGCTTTAAGAACAGTAACAACAAAAAAAGTGATAGGTGCATATTTTCTAAAGAATTTTCCCAACTCTCCCCCTCCTTCCTCAAGAAAAGTGTTAACTCTGCATACATAATCATACCCTCAGTCTCAAAAAGTTGCCTATGCCAACTAGATAGCTTCTCTATCTCCTAGGAGGTGAAAATTCAAAATGCAATTGGATACCACTGTGCTAGCCAACCTACTTCTGCATTTTTCACACAGATGATGCAGCTTTGCCTCAGAGGATGCTGCTTTGCCGCTGTTATTCCCACCCTGCCAATAGCCAGGCACGGCACCACGCTCCCAGACACAGCTTTTTGCAAAACTTCATCTCACTACAAAGCTTAAGCCCATGTTGTTGAAGATTGCTGTTCTTATTCACCTAATCCTGCACAGACTGAACCGCTGTAACGGTGAGTGGCTGGCAGGACTCTGATGCCGTCAGGAATTATCCTGACAGGTTTACCCTAGAAACTAGCACAGCCAAGGGGATGCTTCAGAGAGCAAGACCCTCACCAGCAGTCTCTCTGCAGTGGGATCAGGCCAAAGATGTAGTCCCTTTGGTGGAAGCCTGGCCGCAGGAGGCAGGAAGAGGCTGTCTCAGAGGATCGCTGAATTCCTGGAATACAGATTTCTGGGGGAAAAAAAAAAAAAAAGTCCATATCTTTGCATCTGAGTACATGATTCAGTAAAACAATTTCAGCTGCCTCTCTAAGGCTGGCACTGCCAAACGTGAAGCAGGACAGCAAATGTAGAGGCTGACAGCCAGAAAAAACCCTGTTCCATCACCAGTCCACCCCTGGAGTCCAAGAAGGAGGAAAGGGTCAGCAGGAGGAGCTCACGTTTAGCCATGATGAGCTCTTACCAAGCAGAGGCAAACTTTTTCACGTTCATCCTTCCCTGCTGAAAGAGAGAAAAAGCAACAACAAAAATGCAAGGGCTCATACTGCAGCTGAGGCCACAGCCACCAGCTCTTAACGGGACCTTGGAACACAGCTAATGGCTTGGCAAGGAATATTAGCATACTTAAGGCACTCTTGCATGACATTATGAGTGCATTACCACAGAGCAGACACCTCCAGATGCCAAGAGATATCCATGCAGCACTGAATGCTACTGAGAGTCTACAGATCACTGAGCACCCTGAAAAATCCTTCCAGATCATAATAAAATGTAGTAGTTTGCCTGTGTCGATGTTGCTATTGGAGATGTTCTCTCACACAGTATCCCTCTCAGATTTATTCCAAGGTGACGTGCATTGCCATTGCACAAGTATGTGGGGAACACACAATATATTTCACATGGAATGGTTTGAAAGCCATTACAGCTAAGAGTGTTGCATTAAACAGATCTTCAAGATTGCTTTAAAACAACAGAAAACACTAATCCTTAAAAATAGTGAGAGTTTAAAATAAGATCCTAGAGTATAATCATGGAGTGCTAGCCTCCTCAGCCCTTGAGACAAAAATGAGCATGGGATTTTGAAAGAAGTAAAATTACAGCTGAATTACAAATTGCTTCACCTGAAAACTCATTAGACATACTGTGTTCAACAACATACACACTGTGTTTATTTCTAACACATACCTTACATAGTCGATCTGTACATAGTGTGCACATTGACACCTAGCAGAAACGACACAAAGGGGTCAGGATTTGGGTGGGCAGGTATACATACACAAGGGTGTAAATTTTCTGTCTAGCAAAGTCAGGGCTGGTAGGGAGAAAGGCCAGGAGAGCTACATAAAGCAAATCCAGTACTACTTCTATGAGTGCGGGGCCATATGGACAAGCCCAAAATATCTGGCCAAACACTTCCAAAACAAACTTCTTCCTCTGGTTTTGTTCAACTTCTCAGGCTGCCTGTGGGCTCTGAATTTTCCCAATTCTTTTCAGTGGAGGGCTAACCTATCATAAATTGTTTTTGCCATCTAAGCCATTTCCTGAGAATAGTACTGCCTCATAAGTCTTCTTTCATATTCTTTTTGTGTACTCTATAATACATTTCCCAAACTGTTTTTCCACCCTTCCCCATAAACTCCATTACAAATTTTCTTCATGTAGCCTAAGGAAAGGAAAGTTGTCTGCTCTTCTTGCTGTTTTGTGGTACTCTAAACAGTTACAGCCCTTCAGCAGTACAAATACTGAATGGCCTGGGACACTGGATCCCCCCAAAACTTCACAACTTATGGAGTATCTGCGTATGGTATAAACTGAAACTGCTTCTGGCAAGTTCAGCTTGTCTCTGATAACTAATAAGTTTACAAAACTGAGTAAGAGTCTGATGTGAAAAAATGAAACTTTGTCTTCATTCACAACATATTCAGTAAGAATCTATTAAATGTAGAGGTTTACTTGTTAGGCAGTAAATTTTTGTTCTGGAATAAGCAGTTTTCCTCATATGTGACAAGGACGGTTGAAGTGCTCACTGGCCTAACAGCCTGTGAGCAGAGGTCCACTTGGCTGGAAGTTGTTCATTAACTGACCTTTCTATCTGCACAAGTGTGCGTTATTCGTATGTGCTCACTAATTTCAAACACATTTTAATCTAAGGATTGCTCATAAACACTTTATTTTGACTTGTTATTTGTGGGAATGCAACTGTCAAATAAAACTTTAATTAATTTTAGATTTATAAACACTCTGCTACTAGCATATTATTTGTTTTTTGCAAGTAATAAACCTTTCAGTGTGAGAAAAAAATAATGTATAGTACCCTGAGTACAGATGAACAACAAATGTTCTCTGTGCATAGAGTAGAAAAATGAAGGTCCCTTTCAGCCATTTAAAGACTAAGGAATCAAGTTTGCTGTCATTTGGCCAGCTCCAGTGTGCAGTTTTTTTGTAATTCTAGACTAACCACCTTCAAGTGAGACTTTGTTCCTCTTTAAGTCATTAGCAAAACTGTTCTGCTGGCTCAGATCAGGCCCCGAGTCTTGCGCATTTCTTTACTCAGTCAGCTGTAAAGTCAATGTGCTTCACTCCTACCATAGTAAGTGACGTCCTACTGCCTCAGGATTTACTACAACATATACACATATTGAACATGCATCTGCAGTTAACCTTGCAAATTCACTGTTCAATACAACTATGAGTTGTACATCAGATATATCAAAAAAAAAAAAAAGAGATACACTGACACATGAGCAGCTTATTTAACTTGCTTGTTAGTGGCCTTATGCTTGACTGAATGATTATTTCCAATTGGGCAGTGAGCTAACTTCCTGTAATAATAAAAACACTTATTGGAAGATTTCTTTATAACTATTATTCTTTAAAAAAAAAGAAAGCTCAAAAAACCTGCACACTGTGATTCCAGCTAGACTACATTATTCCTACCGCCTGAGTTATTTTTTTAAAGCTAATATGATATTTTCACTTAAAAACACATACACCCAAAACTTATAGCATACAATGAATGAGTGAGTAGTATGTGCCCAACAGGTTTGCCAAAGCTGAGAAACAATGTCATTATATATATTTTTATATATACACACACATGCGCACACCAGATTTTATGTAAATATAAAGTCATTCACTATTAAAAATTTCAATTCAGTTATTCTAAAACTAAATTGATGCGTGTACATGTATACTACTACAACTGGAGCCACACGTGTTCCTACACAGGTATGAGACTCTAAAAATTTTCTTGTGGTTAAATCCCACCATGTGCACCGTGCCACGGTCTATTGTCCAATGCTAAGAACAGTATCATTGTACACTCATTTAGTATCCATTAATATGTTTATGTATACACAAAGTGTGGGACAGTGTGGGGGGAAAAGCCAAGCAAAGAATCCTCAAATGAACAATTTTAGGTAGCTGAAACTTTCTCAATAAAAGTGAAAGCAAGAATCAAACAAATCAATGACAAGCAAAGGCAAAATCCTTCTGCTACCCTTCTTTGAGATCAAACCTGTTACTTGGCTACACATAAACAATTTTCTGCATGATACTCATAGTAGGAGGTTAAATTGTGAGAAGCAACCTTTTACATTAGCTGAATTTTCAACTTTCTTAGAACGTCTTTTTTAATTTGTTCATTAAGCCTAGCTGCATTCTCCAGATATCCTCCTCCAGTACAGAAACCTGAGCTGTCTCAAGGTCCCAAACAACATCCACATTTCCATTTCTAGCTCTAGTAAAATTAAATTTTATTCCTCAATGGCACCTTCAGCAGTGGAGAGATGTTCTTTCCCACCATGTGCAACTGATGAAGTCACCAAAAATATAAAGCAATTGATAGTTTTTCCTAAAGGAAAAATAAATAAGCCATGTACCTGAAGAAAACAAAGAGTTTGTTCACCTAAAGTGAGTTTGGTTTTTTTGTTGTTTTTTTTTTTATTCTGGATTTTTGCTATCCAACCTGATGCTGGAAAAATGAGGAAAATATGTCCCTTTAGAAGGAAACTAAAAAATTCTGATTCAGTATGGTCTCTGCCCAACGAGGACAAAAACCTCATTGCTACATATGCTTTTTTAAGCTTCATTTTTTCTGTGAATATTGTGCTCCAGAGTCACATTTTACTGCTTTCTAGCTTGCAAAAACACTTCTTCAGGCCATACATCTCCAACAGCCACCTTCTTGCAGAAATACACTGACAAGTCCTATTTACTGCAAATTCCCAAAGCATGTTCCTAAATTCCAGATACAACAACAACAAAAAAATGCACTGGGATGGAGCTGCGCACGGAGCTGTGCATGGTATCTTTGCCCCTCAGAGGTAGCCTTCTTTGGGTCTTCAGTGGCAGGGAGAGATCTTCTTGCTCTGAAACTTCAAATTTTAATGAAAATATTTTCAATTATCTGCTAACATTAATAAGCATGGGCTAGCATCAAAGATTTTTGGTATACACACACGAACACATAGATGCACATCTTGATTTTTATTAAGCTGCTTTAACGCCCAGAACCCCCAAAGCTTCACTGCCTGCTTCTCTGAGGGGTCTGGATCAGAGCCAGCGTGAAGTTACCAAGCATCCTGTGGCCACAGTGATGGGTCATTTCACCCTTGCAGCTTTTGCTGACAAGTACAGACATGAACTGAGGTATTTCCACAGACATCCATGTGCAAGGACACAACTAAACTAGGAGTTTTCCTAAGGTGGACTTGCCTCTTTGCTCAGACAGGTACCTGGGGTGCAGGTGCAGGGAGGCAGCTGGGCTTGTGCCAGGTCAAGATGAAGACCAACGCCTGTTTTTCTCTTGGAGGACTAGGAAAGTCTCCTGTTGAACACCCACACTTTGGAGGCATTTGTCTAACAGGTAGTTTGCTCAAGCCCTGTTTTTGAAACTCCCTAGGTAAACTGTACTTTTGCTCTCTCCTCTGTGTGTGTGCTTCGAGAGCTTTGTTGCACGGTGTGATTTTGTTCAGGCTCCTGACTACAGGCTTCTGCAGTTTAAAATGCAATGAGGAACCTGTAATTGCAATGGCCCCTCTATTGTCATTGTGTCAGCTGACAGCATTTCTAGTCCCATTTTGAAAACCAGACGGAAACCAACCTTGTAGGGACTCTGACACCAAAGTCGGGTAAGGTCTAACTAAGGATTTATAGATAGGTGTTGATTCCAGATGTTGGGGAATTTTGATAAGATTAGCAAGAGCTGACTGAACCATTTGGGCTGCTAATAGGAAATTGAAACGTCCTCTCCCCCCACTCCAAGTGTTTTTCTAAAAGGGACTGAATACATTAGAGAAGGAAATTATCACTAGAGAAGTAGAACATATCCTGCTGCTACTAATGGGAAAATGAACAGTGACTCAAAAAATAATAATGTAAAATATAAGCTTGTCTTGACCCAGCGAGCCATCAGGAAAAAGCAAAGAACATAAATATTCACTAAACTCTATAAATATTAATAAAATTGTTTTTAAGTAGTAACAATCCAGCCAATCACTTTCCCCTCAGACTGTTCCTTCCTAGAAGATCAGAGCTTTTTCTTCCTTTAGTGAGGATTTAATCTTTATTTTTTAGATATAAATTCTGCATATCATGTTGATAATTAGAACAGTAAGGATGCACTCAATAAACAAGGCTCTGAAACAAATTTTTCCAGAAATATTGTTGTTATTCTTCCCTGTGGTTTGCATTTGCTTTGTTTTGTTTTTTTTTTTTCCTTGAAATGTCTAAACAGCATAAGCATTCCTGCAAAGTATTTGTATTTGTCTTTTACACACTTCCTTCTTTTAAGTGCTTCATTCTCAACTTGGATTTTCCTGGTTATGGCATGCCAGTCTTTGTGCAGCACCAGCCGTAGTGTTTACACAAACACAGTCCAGCCACATCTCGGTCACTGCGTCAGCTTTTCTGCTGCAGCTGATAAACATCGATGCTTGTTCACATGCGCCCAAGGCTTAGACTGCCCTCTTCATTTCTCCTGTGGCCTTGCTCAGTAATACGGTCTTCCTCAAGGATGACTTCTCAAGGGTGGGAGACACTTCCCTGGTCACTTCCCTTTGTACTCAGCACTGGTGAGGCCTCACCTCGAGTACTGTATTCAGTTTTGGGCCCCTCACTACAAGAAGGACATGGAGGTGCTGGAGCGTGTCCAGAGAAGGGCAACGAAGCTGGTGAAGGGTCTAGAGAACAAGTCTTATGAGGAGCAACTGAGGGAACTGGGATTGTTTAGTCTGGAGAAAAGGAGGTTGAAGGGAGACCTTATCACTCTCTACAGCTACCTGAAAGAAAGTTGTAGGGAGGTCGGTGTCAGTCTCTTCTCCCAAGTAACAAGAAATAGGACAGGAGGAAAGGGCTTCAAGTCGCGTCAGAGGAGGTTTAGACTGGATATTAGGAAAAACTTCTTCACCAAAAGGGCTGTCAAGCATTGGAACAGGCTACCCAGGGAGGTGGTTGAGTCTCCATCCCTGGAGGTCTTTAAATAACGGATAGCGTGGCGCTTGAGGACATGGTTTAGTGGTGGACTTGGCAGTGATAGGTTAACGGTTGGACTCAATGATCTTAAAGGTCTTTTCCACTCTAAACGATTCTATGATTCTATGATTTGGAAGTCCTCTTTATTTTTTGGCATGACACACATGTCAACCTCCTGAGCTATCCCACAGAGCACTTTGGGGCACCTACAAAGAAACAGCAGTTAAACCATTCCAGGGGAGGGGGAGGAATCCCAAAGGGTTCAGCTGGTGTTTTCAGGATCACATAAAAATTCCTTCTAAATCCCAGTCCTTTCTAAATCCTTTCTAACCCAACCATGACTGTTATTCCGGAGAACATGCCCTGCCCTATTGTAAATACCCATAGCAGAAACGCAGCTTTAGGAGTCCTGAGCGGGTGATTTCTCTCCACTGACTGAAAATGAGGATAAAACAGTGAAGAAGCACTGCCAGAAAGCAACTAATTTAGAGCAAAGAAGAGGGAAAAAAGCTCCGACTTATGTCTGCAGTGGCTGCAGAAATATGAGTTTGGGAATATTGATGAAAATATCAGTGATTAGTGGTTAAAAATAAAGGTCTTCTAGCTAGCCATAATTTATGACACATCTAGCTTTGGTGGAATGGTTGCAATTGATTAATTACTTTCTAGCATGTGTTTACCAATTTATGTTCAAACATTAACAGAAACAGTTGAAAAGAACATAGTCTTTTACAGCCCTGATGGTAGCAGCGTTATCGGATTGCTCCACTTAGTATATTTTACTGAAATTGAGTACATTTTAATACTTTTGAGATTATGAATGATTTACTAATTAATAGGCCTAACAAGTCCCTTGAATTATAGTTTACAAATTGTTTTAAATTACTTAACCAGTCTCTGGCTTCCTGCTGTTTGTTTTCCACGCTGTGGTAGAGAAGAGGTCAAGGTACACAGTACAATTATGATTTATTGATTTATACTGTGGGAGGGTAACAGTCTTCTTGGCAAGACTTTACTTTTCTAGTGGCTTAAAAAAGACTATTAGGCAATGACTAATATTATTATAGCTCTAATTTAACATGATTAAATGGTTGTATTTTATTTGGCAGTGGCTGGTACAGTTTGAGAAACAAGGAATCACTTAATTACTAGAGTGATGGGTGTCTTGGAAAGCCTAACTGAGGCAGGTAGGAAGTTTCATTACTTTTGTTTCAATGTAGACTTAGCAGATGTTGAGTAGTTTCTTTCAATTTGAAAATTCATCATGTGACATTATTAATACTTTAGCTGCAGAAAAAAAAAAAAGAGATACCAATCACTTTGATTCACCCATTTTGAACTAACATGGATTTAAATCTTTAATCATACATCTCCTAGCATTCATGACGTGCTAATATTCATGGTATGCTCTACACAAATATATCCCAAACGTTACTGAGATTGCAAACAAGCGGTAAAGGCATCTGTATTCCTGGAAAGACCACTATGTTCCATTGCAACAGCTGTTCATCGCTTTTAGTGGCTTTCCTTGGGCACAGCAAGTTGGTCATCTTCATCTTCAGCAGGCATCTGGTCTCAATAAAATCCTTAAGGAGGAGCATTTGAGCAGAGAAGATAAGGAGAACAGAGCAGTACCCTACTGAAATCCTAAAGGAGTCATGCTGTTATGCAACAGGTTAGCATAAGGGACTGTCAAGGTGTCTTGTGCCCCAGCATCATCATCACACCCCTGTGGCACCATGAACCCTTACCTGCACACTGAATGCTGGTTCAAAGTGAAAAATCTGCAGCCAAATGGAAACTGCAACCAAGCGTCACTTGGTGTGCCTGGGTACGCAGTTAATTCTGACTAAACCGTGTTAGATACATATGGAAGGCGCAAGCTAAGTTCTTTTGGGTTGTTTCTTTTGCAAATTAATGATTGAATATTCAGGCTGCTTTCCATGGGAAGAAAGCATTCACTTTCAGTCAAATGCATGTGCCTAGATAACCTCTCCCTTCCTATTCAATCACAAAGTCCAAACAAATATTATTATATTACCTTCAAGCAAAAATGTAGCCTTGATCTTTAGATGATGTTAAAGACCCTCTATTTGCATACGATGAAATGCAGCAGTGTTCAGCGCTTACTTCAACGATGATGTAGTTATGTATGAAAGCAAAACAAAAGAAAGAGACACAACTACAAACAGACAAAAAAAAGGAACTTATCATGTTATCTATAACATTTACTTTCCTCTTCATTTAACATTGAGAAGCATGTTTGTTTTTAATCAAGGTCAGACATTCTGGAGTATACTAGTCATATGGAAAGATAGTGCACTGTCTTATTGAATGATGAAAATTATAGTCATATCAAGAGCAAGAAACATTTAATCAGACATTAATAATATGTGCATCTTTGGCATGTCTTTCCAGCTTCTTGACACATAGAAAAACCTTCACATTTTTATAACTTACCAAAGCAACATCACAGTAAACTGCTGTTTTGTATTATTAATAATTTTCACTGTTTTTATGCAAGCTAACAACACTGATACTCAAACTCTTGCTTGAATATGGCAAAAGCTTAAGTTTTTTGGAACTTAAGAAAAATAATGTCTCTGGAAGATGCTGAAGCCTGAATTCACTGAGCTAGAGGGCTCAAACTAGTTGTGTCCTTTCTACAGCAGGCAAATACAGCAGGCAAGGAGCAGGCTTTAACTCACCATCCACCACCACAGCCCCTTGCAACACACATGCTGCCCATCTTTGACTTGCACTGTGCACATACCAATTGCCCAGTGTATATCATAGAGCCTATGTACCTTCTTGCTAGCCCTTCAGCTCAATAAAAAGCAGGTGAGCACTGAAAAGAAAGTGCTGTCACAGGGGACAAGCCTAGCAAGCTGTCCTGTAGAAAACCAAAGGAACGGAGAAAAGTGAAGCAGGAAACTGTGGTCACAGACAGACTTTCTGCCCCAAACTTGACAGCCTGAAACACAAGTAGAAGCGTGGCTCTCTCCAGCCTTTGCAGTGTCCCTGGAAGCCATTTAAAGACCAATTCAGAAACAAAAACAAGTGTGAAACAACCCCTCAGAATCAAATAGAGCTATTTTTATAGCCTCAGAGAAAAATTGGCCAAATAGCCAGGGATGAGCCTTGTATCACAAGACTTTAAACCACCTTTATTGAATATGTAATCTGGTTGAGCAAAGGTATGGTAGGTTCACACCCACGTACTCTCCAGGTCCTGCTTACAAGGAAGCCAGGTCAGATTTTGCTGATCCTGGGCTATGGGCTGGGCTGTCATGGAACCAGGTGGTCCACATCATGCAGTTCAGTGAGGGCCCCTGGTAGCCTTGGCACTGGTTAAAGCTGAGACCTGGAAAGATCCCAGGACACCAGCAAGATAGCCTGCTCTTTCTTCCTTGCCTGTCGGGCCTCAAGAGCCTAGACCTGGAGCTTCCCATGTCCTTTCCATCTCTTACCTTGTGCCAGACCAGTTTCCAAAGCTCTTTCCTAACATGCTAGTCATATGCATGCCCTGGAGTCGAGACAATGAACTGCTTTTCTTACAGAACACAGCTGGAACTTGTATGATTCATGAGACTGCACAAACTGAAGACATAAAAGGGGGGGTTGATCAAGTGAACTAGTTCTTCAAGATCTCCACTCTCAAGACACCCAAAGCATGGGCACTGCAATATTTTGTCTCTGTCCAACCTAGACCTGCAATCTGGATGCCAGCAATAGTTATCTGGAAGAAGATCATCCCTACAGCATAATCCTAGACAAACACCCCCGAGGACTCGGAGAGGCGGAAGATCCAACTCATCATCTGGGCATCACCCAAGGCTGTCACTGTAGCTGCAGGAGAAGGGGGAAGTGAGACTCTGGGCAAAGGAGGTGACAGAAGCAAAACCTATTTTGTCTCTGCTGTATGCGAATACCTCCTAGAGGGCCACTCCTGCTGTGTGCATGTCTAGTGTATGTGCGGAGTGGATGGTGAACTTCACATTAATAAATTCCTAGCCAGAAATAAGAGTAATGATTTCAGATACACTCCAGTTTCTGTAGTGGAAAGCCAAGGGCAGGTGAGCATTGAGTGCATTGATGCTGGGACAGTGCACAGGATGGCAGTTGGGCAGGCAAGAGCATGAGGCTCGTGTGTTACCTCTCAAGGGCTGAGAGTGAGCTGGGTCTGCCACCTCCATTTGTATTGCTGGTGCAGGTGGCTCTTCTGCCCATCATCTCCCTCTGAGCTGAAGCATCCTCTGCTCTCCTCTGCAGGAGGGACATCTGCCAGGTTTCATGTTTGAGACCAAGTGTATGCCAATATACAGGATCACAGGCGGGCAGCTGAATGCAAGCTCACATGTCAATATAAACGGTCAGCCACGATCAGGCAAAGTCCTTCTAAAGTTGACGTGTCAGTCATTGCATTCTGCTGTCTTTGCTGGGCTCGCACGCACCCCAGTTTCACTGAATTGAATAACACTGTATTCCAGGTTTTTATGGGAGATCTGGAGATTCAGTTTCTCCACCTGTAAACCAAAAATATCATTTATGTTCACAACACAAGTCAGTTAAGACCAGATTTTCATGCCTGTAAATGCAAAATATAAATTCTAGCCAGTGAAATCTGATGTTAAGAAATATTGTCTGAAAGCCACTGGATCAGGATCTGACCTTGAGAAACTGCCAACTGTACCGCCAGTACAAATGAAAACAGTCACCCCAGGCAAAATCCTACAGTTACTAATAATCAGACTGAGACAATGACACCCACTGTCACTGATTTGTTTTCCGTGTTTTCTGTTTTGGCCTAGAACAGGTCTTACCAGGAAGACACTCTCCTTCTCCTTCTCCTTCTCCTTCTCCTTCTCCTTCTCCTTCTCCTTCTCCTTCTCCTTCTCCTTCTCCTTCTCCTTCTCCTTCTCCTTCTCCTTCTCCTTCTCCTTCTCCTTCTCCTTCTCCTTCTCCTTCTCCTTCTCCTTCTCCTTCTCCTTCTCCTTCTCCTTCTCCTTCTCCTTCTCCTTCTCCTTCTCCTTCTCCTTCTCCTTCTTCTTCTTCTTCTTCTTCTTCTTCTTCTTCTTCCTCTTCACACCTAATGGGATTAAAGATACCCCACCCTTTCCTGCTCTCTGTATTCATTCTATAGAAGTGTAGACATACAAACATCTCACTTTCAAACCTCCCTTCCCAAATCCAAGAAGTATTTGTTTAAAGTCTTATTTATTTATTTAAGTTTCAGACTAATTCATAAAATACTGAGCTATTCACAATACAGAAGCTGTCTCTCCAGTACAAGGAATTAAGCATACCTTTATTTGCCCCTTCCCCAGGAAAACTAGAAATAATGGACCTAATTTTGAGCAAAACATGTATTGCCACCAGTAATACAACATTCATACAAGACCAAAAAAAAGGTCTTTAATTAGTTTCAACACAACAATTTTCCTTCTAGAGTATTATCAGATTAAAATAAGTAACAAGCAGTTCAATTAGTCAGAACTAATGAATTCTGAACACTTGTGGTCTACGGGCACTAACTGTGTTTTATGATCTAGATGTTAACTTACTTTATATGATATGTAAAACAAACACGGCCTCTTGTTGGCTAGTACTTCTGCAAAAAAGGGATATTTCTAACAGTATTTCTGACAATATTTGAATATAACCAGAGAAGACACGAACAGCAATGCACACTCTATTTCTTTGCTAGTTCACACAGTTTCAGGAAGCTATGATACTTTTTAATCATGTTAGCCTCAGTTTTATGAGAAGCAGAAAAATCTCAGCTTCTGTTTCCTTTGCAATAAAAGATTGTTTTCATGAACATTCAAGGCTCCTTTTCTGTGTTAGGAAAGCAAGATGATATTGTTTTTCCATTTACTTTCTCCTCTAGAGCATGCTGCTTTCAAAAACAAGGTCTGTGTCCCCGGGGTCAGATGGCATAACTGCATACACTGACTCTGAGGATTTAGCTGTCCATCTCCTGAGGCTATGTGAGATTCTTTTCCATGCTTGGAGGATTATCTTTAATATTAATCTCCCAATGTTTGTAATGAGCCATTCCATTTGCAAGTCAGAAGACTTGCTAGTAACTGCCTGGCATTTGCCCTGCTGGTTCTTGCTCTGTACTCCCCAGCATAGCATGGTTTTTAAGGTGGGCAGACTGTTTCCCAGCTGATCAAACAGCAATGGTCCACGCTGCTGCTGTAACTCAGCCTTAGTCCACTCAGGACCAGGATTAGAGGTCGTCTAATGTGCAACAGAGGTCTTCTGCCAGCACTGAATATAAGAAGTTGATACACTCTTAACCCTAAAAAGCTGCTTAGCGCTGTGAAGTAACATGGTTCTTATTAAATCTGGCTCTCAAGATGGAAGAACTTAAAAGCTGTAGGTACATGGTCCTTGGAGAAGAATCACAGTGCTTGCCTTAGATGCTTTGAATAGGCATGCAATGCCCATCAGAAGGCAGAAAGTCCCAGTTAAAATGGATAGACCAGATTTCTTAAATGTGTAACAGAGAATAGCTGGATACAGGATTCACATGGGTGGAGACACATTAACCAGTGAACTATGTATTTTGCCATCTGAATTGCCAAAGTAGGCATATGCTCAACTCTGAGGATGGTCTCAAGTGTTTTTTGCTGGAGTAGGACATGACTCCATAGGACCTTAGGCAGAAGAAGGTACAAAACGTGGTAATTACAGAACAACCAAGCATTAAGAAGTAAACCTGTTCCTTCTTACAAGACAGAAAACCAGAAGATTCATATTTGTCATTGTGTCCTTACAAAGGCCTGACTGAGGAAGAGGGAGCACAAGCCCATTTGCTATTGAGGCAAATGTTATTAGACGGAATAAGTGAATAAAGAGTCTCTTTGGGAAGAAATGTGGGCCCACAGCAGCGACTGAGGTGCTGGACAAGCAGGACACCAGGCAGAAGGGTCACTCCTTCAGCAGAAGAAAGTCAGTCGGTGGGGTATTTTTTTGATTTCTGCTGTAAGGAGCATTGCAAACAATATCCATGGCATGGAGAACAGATGCAAACAGGGTTCATTTTGGGGCTGAAGCACCAGAGCACAAACCCTGTTTGAATCACTAGTGCGATACTGCCTGTGTGCTGCAGCAGAGGCGGCGGGGCTGATTGTGTTATCATCCTGCAGGAAAGACCAGATGCATACGCTTGGTGAGGAGCAACTCACTATCTCCCTTTATCAGGACCCAACAAGGATTTCATAGAATCATAGCATCATAGAATTGTTTAGGTTGGAAAAGACCTTTAAGAACATCAAGTCCAACCATTAACCTAGCACTGTCAAGTCTACCACTAAACCATGTCCTCAAGCACCACATCTATCCGTTCTTTAAATACCTCCAGGGATGGAGACTCAACCACTTCCCTGGGCAACCTGTTCCAGTGCTTGACAACCCTTTCAGTGAAGAAATTTTTCCAACCTAAACCTGCCCTGGTGCAACTTGAGGTTATTTCCTTTCATCCTATTGCTTGTTACTAGGGAGAAGAGACCAACCCCCATCTCACTACAACCTCCTTTCAGGTACTTGTAGAGAGCAATAAGGTCGTCCCTCAGCCTCCTCTTCTCCAGACTAAACAACCCCAGTTCCCTCAGCCACTCCTCATAAGACTTGTTCTCTAGACCCTTCAGCAGCTTTGTTGCCCTTCTTTGGACACGCTCCAGCACCTCAATGTCCTTCTTATAGTAGAGGGGCCCAAGACTGAACACAGTATTTGAGGTATGGCCTCGTGTGACCTCACCAGTGCCGAGTAGGAAGGGACAATCAGCTCCCTAGTCCTGCTGGCCACACTATTCCTGATGCAAGCCAGGATGCTGTTGGCCTGCTTGGCCACCTGGGCACATTGCTGGCTCATGGTCAGCCGGCTGTTGACCAACACCCCCACGTCCTTTTCCACTGGGCAACTTTCCAGCCACTCTTCCCCAAGCCTGTAGCATTCCATGGAGTTGTTATGACCCAAGTGCGGCACCCAGCACTTACCTTGTTGAATCTCATACAGCTGGCCTCAGCCTATCAAGCCAGCCTGTTCAGATCCCTCTGTAAAGCCTTCCTACCCTCAAACACATCAACACTCTCACCCAACTTGGTGTCATCTGCAGACTTACTGAGGATGAACTCAATCCCCTCATCCAGATCATTGATAAAGATATTGAACAGGACTGGCCCCAGTACTGAGCCCTGGGGAACACCACTTGTGACCGGTCACTGGCTGGATTTAACTCCATTTACCACAACTCTTTGGGCCCAGCCATCCAGCCAGTTTTTCACCCAGCAAAGAGTATCCCTGTCCATGCCATAAGCAGTTTCTCCAGGAGAATGCTGTTGGAAACGATGTCAAAGGCCTTACTAAAGTCCAGGTAGACAACATTCACAGCCTTTCCCTCCTCCACTAAGCAGGTCACCTTGTCATAGAAGGCGATCAGGTTAGTCAAGCAGGAC
This sequence comes from Nipponia nippon, assembly GCF_047370975.1. Classification (NCBI taxonomy): domain Eukaryota; kingdom Metazoa; phylum Chordata; class Aves; order Pelecaniformes; family Threskiornithidae; genus Nipponia; species Nipponia nippon. Next base: position 5,063,800 of record NW_028262341.1, on the reverse strand, counting down.
CTGCCTTTCATAAACCCATGCTGACTGAGCCTGATCCCCTGGGCCCCCCTTGAGGCAGGTCACTGTTTGTTTGTCTGTTCTTTTCTTCCTGCCCTGCCCCAATCACCAGGACATGTTCTCCCAAAGGAAAAAGAGCTATGGTCCAAAAACCATTCTTAAGGTTTTTGGGCTACCATTTAGGCCAGTTTACACAACTATCTTCTCAGTTTCAGCACATCATTAGTACCAGGTATTCCATTCAATGATGCTTGAGAATTACATTATAATTATTTCAATGTATTTATTGCATAGAAAATTATTTTGAACGATGAAATGAAAAATGGACATTCTTCTTGATTTTTTTCTGTGAAAATTACCAGAATAGCATATTGAATTGAGCAAGTGAGACCAAACATGCCTGTGGTATTTTCACTACATGTTACTGCAAGTAGAAGTAACAGAGGAGCAAATTCTGCTGCCAGCAAACTGGGCACACATTCTGATTTCTTACTGGCTTACACCAGTGCTGGTGAAGCAGAATCTACAATAGTAGCTCGAGCTCCATAATATAGGCTGAGCTACAGTGAAATATAGTGAAATATTATATAGTGAATATAGTGAAATATAGCCAGCATGGGTTTATGAAAGGCAGGTCCTGCTTCACTAACCTGGTCTCCTTCTATGACAAAGTCACCCGCTTAGTGGATGAGGGGAAGGCTGTGGATGTTGTCTACCTGGACTTTAGTAAGGCCTTTGACACTGTCTCCCACAGCATGCTCCTGGAGAAGCTGGCTGCTCACAGCTTGGATGGGTGCACTCTACACTGGGTTAAAAACTGGCTGGATGGCTGGGTCCAAAGAGTTGTGGTAAATGGAGGTAAATCCAGTTGGTGGATGGTCACAAGTGGTGTTCCCCAGGGCTCAGTATTGGGGCCAGTCCTGTTTAATATCTTTATCAATGATCTGGACAAGGGGATTGAGTTCATCCTCAGTAAGTCTGCAGATGACACCAAGTTGGGCGGGAGTGTTGATCTGTTTGAGGGTAGGAAGGCCCTGCAGAGGGACCTGGACAGGCTGGATCGTTGGGCGGGGGCCAACTGCATGAGATTCAACAAGGCTAAGTGCCGGGTCCTGCACTTGGGTCACAACAGCCCCATGCAACGCTACAGGCTTGGGGAGGAGTGGCTGGAGAGCTGTCTGGCGGAAAAGGACCTGGGGGTGTTGGTTGACAGCCGCCTGAACATGAGCCAGCAGTGTGCTCAGGTGGCCAAGAGGGTCCATGGCATCCTGGCCTCTATCAAGAATAGTGTGGCCAGCAGGACTAGGGAGGTGATAGTGTCCCTGTACTCGGCACTGGTGAGGCCTCACCTCGAGTACTGTGTTCAGTTTTGGGCTCCTCACTGCAAGAAGGACATTGAGGTGCTGGAGCGTGTCCAGAGGAGGGCAACGAAGCTGGTGAAGGGTCTAGAACACAAGTCTTATGAGGAGTGGCTGAGGGAGCTGGGGTTGTTTAGCCTGGAGATGAGGAGGCTGAGGGGAGACCTTATCACTCTCTACAACTACCTGAAAGGAGGTTGTAGCGAGGTGGGGGTTGGTCTCTTTTCCCTAGTAAAGAGTGATAGGACAAGAGGAAACGGCCTCAAGCTGCACCAGGGGAGGTTTAGATTGGATATTAGAAGAAACTTCTTCACTGAAAGGGTGGTCAAGCATTGGAACAGGCTGCCCAGGGAAGTGGTTGAGTCTCCATCCCTGGAGGTATTTAAAGAATGGATAGATGTGGTTCTCGAGGACATGGTATAGTGATAGACTTGGCAGTGCTAGGTTAATGGTTGGACTCGATGATCTTAAGGGTCTTTTCCAACCTTAACAATTCTATGATTCTGTGATTCTATGAAATATATCTGAAGGCAGGATATGCCTGAACTTAAGCAATCTTCTAGTCAAACCTCTGCATGATCAGTCAATTTAACATATTTTTATGTTGAGCACATAGGTACTTTATTTCTGTAAAGCTCTCAATACAATTCAATCCTCTGCAGATCAAAGCTCTCACTGTCAGTTCTCAACAGGATGATGACTTTGGATGTAGGATACTGGAGTACTAAGCATTTGCATGATAGAGATGGAAGGTGGATATATTGGTGCTCTCAACTAGGTTCTAAAGAAAATAAATCTGAATATTTCTCTTCATGTCCCTGACACAAGTTGACTTATTTTGGATATGTACCAAGAAAAGTGAAATCAGAGTCTTCCACAGTGGCTTTCCCTAAAACATCATCTAAAATATGTCTGTTGAACTTAGCATTTTTCATCACTTATGCACTTGAATATGAAATATATTCAGACATCTTTTAAAAAAGTGAATTTACTTATGGTGGCATATGAGTGGTGAAATACTCCTGAAACACATCCATTCATTCAACTGATCTACATACATATTTAAGAAGCTTTAGGTGAACCTTGTCTGGAAAAAGGATCTCCTTCACAGAGTGAACTATTAAATGTTACATCCATATTAACCACAGCTCCTTCTACCCGTCGAAACATGGAGAATGGCCTCTTGCAGAGAAATGATGGCTCCTGTCATAGGGAAAAAAGCAAAGGCAGCAAGTGTCCTGGTGTTCTTCACTATACAGGAACAAAGCAAAGGATTGAATAAGTTAGCCACTTCAGCATGGCAGGCCCTGTGGTAACACTTGATTTGAAAGCTACCTAGCTGCGGATTCATTTGTCTCGTAGAAACAAAGAAATATTTATACTCTCTATCAAATTTTAAATAATGCCTGAGATCAGGGAACGGCAGGAGGCATTCAGTCTGGTTAGGTTAAGTCAAGCCAACTGTAAAGGTACTCCTCCTGTCCAGGTGTGGCTGTTAGGCACATCTGAGTCAGAGCACACAGCTGCTCTGCTCCTGTTGCAATCTTTGCCTGCTCAAGGAACTGCAAAAAGGAGCTGAGAGAGACCCATGCTATTAAAACACTGAATTTCCTACACACAGAATATTTTCTTAAGAAAAAAATGGTTCTAGAACAATAACAAAATTCATCTCATGATCTTAAACCACGTGAGCACCACTTAGAGATTTAAAATTCAACAAATGCTGGCAGCGGACGTCATCCTACTGAGCTGCTCTGAAAATGCTGATGCATTTACAGTAAATCCCTAACCAGGCCAGTTGTGCAACAAGTTGAAGTGACACAAAGTATTAACATTTATGGTGGTGAGTCAAAATCAAACAAACATCCTTCTTTTATAAGCTTTCTCACAGCATGTAGTAGCATGTACTTGGAGTAATGAAACATCTGTTTCAGCCCTAACTCTCTCGCAACTGAGCAAGTGTTGCAATGATTCTGCAGGGCCAGACTTCATGTTAGGGCTTTAGTGGGTAATGAGAAGTATCAGCAATGGACAACACTCATCTCAGTTGATTCAGAAAGAATGAAATAAAATAAAAAACTCTTCAAGAGCCAGGTTTCCTGTGTAGAAAATAAAAAAGCACTATATTGCAAAGTGTCAAAAACTAATTTTAACTCCAGACTGAGAGACTTATTTTGATGATACTTGCAGTTCATTCAAATGCCCAGAAAGTCCCTTTTCAGCAGGTGTAGGTATGGGAAGAAAAGTGAATTATAAAATATGTTTAGATTATTTACTCTTGTACAGAGTTGCCCACTATGCTTCCGATGCACTGCGCCCGATTTTAAAGGCTGCCCCTTCTGGGGGCGTGGGTCTTCCTGAATGCCCTGTGCTTCTGTATATTGCCCATGGTGAAGCAAGGCTTATTCCCCCTGCCCCTACCCCCCCGAGTAAGTTTTGTCATTTCCCACAAACACTTGGCCCTGTTTACTCCATAGCGTGACCAGCATAAACAGAGTCAACAAAACTCCCAGGAGTCAGAAATTTAAGACTCGATGCAGCAGAACATGTACTAATTAAATATAGACGTACTCTCATTTCCCATCAGTTCAAATGTGTCCTTAAAAAGCACTTGTTTAAGGGCTTTGCTGACTAGAAGTAGTTTCCTGTGTCTGTGAGTGCTTTTGCATTAGACCTTAAAGATTTTGTCTGCCCTGGATTCAAGCAATGACTGTAAGCTGTGCAGTCCTACAAGCTATTACAGAACTGGGGCACAGAAGTGGGGTTTGTTTGTTTGTTGGTTTTTTTTTTCAGCTCAACAAGTAATTGCATACAGTAAAATTTGTATATCACTACAGCAAAATTCACAGAAAGATTTCCATAAGAAAAGTTTTCTTTTAAAGGGAGAGGTTGTTGCTCAGAGCTTGCCCAGCATTAAGCCTTTAGGCAAGTTCCTGAAGAAGGTATGAAAGGCTTGCATTCTCATTTACTGTATTTCTATACTATGCTCAGAAGTGTTCAGAGGAAAATTCCCTTGGTCTCTTGCTTTAATGTGTTTTCTTCCAGAATGTCTGTGCAGATGCAGAGTTAATGATTCCTACATGATCAGCCTGCCTCCCCCTCTCAGTTCTGAAATACTTCCTCTATATTTTTTTTTCCAAGGAAGGAACTTTTCTTGCTCATTTATGACCCTAGATTACTGATCTAACTTTGTTTGTAATGCAATACTTGAACCCTTCAATCAGAACAGGGATATCTGTGTAACACCCACAGAAATTAACAGAAAATTCAACTCTTTGGAATTCCCCCTTATTTCTGACTGTGAGAAGAGTGAGAGAGTTTATTATGAAACCAGCAAGGTAACACAGTTGAAAGCATGCAGTGTCAGTGCTCTTGTTCTTCATCTCCCCTTCCCTTCATTTGTTTCAGGTCATTGCATATTTTATCATGTAACGATTTAAATTTCAAGCTCTCTGGCTCCAGACTGTGTCTTTATTTGAATTTGTAAAGTTCACAGATTTGGGTACTCAAAAACCAGTGAGAAGAGTACAGCTTAGAAAACTTAGAACAACTTTGTAATTAAAAAGCTTTCCTGTCCAACAGGGTGTCTGCATCATCTTCCAGCTCCGCAAGCAGCAAGCAGAAATAACAGACTTGTTTGTATCAAATGGACTCTATTGTTTTTATTAATCAGTGTTACACGTACAGGTTAATTAAAAAAGCTACAGTTTGTGAAATATGCCATCTAGCTACAAGATACAAATCTAGGCCGATTGCCATGGTATCTATTGATGCTCAGCCACTGTAAAAAATTTACAGTTTATTTTCTGATATACAAAACCTCAAGCAAACATTCCTTGTTAAACGTTCAGTAAAGCTCACAGCATTCTACTACACAGTTTCATATAGTGTTTTAGTGCAAAAGGAAGTACAAATATAAAAATACTGAGGCTTGAATTAAAAAAAAAAACAACAACAACAACAAAAAACCAAGCAAGCCATGGAGTTAGAGGTGAGTATCTGCTATGGGTATTCTTCTAAGCTCTACAATCTGGGAGTTAGCCATGCTGCCACCATCCTGGCTGCCACGACAAGATTCATTATCGCTGATGCTGAGACCTGCACCTAAAACAGCGAAACAAACAAACAAACAAAAAAAGAATAAGTGAGGATGAAATCCCGACACAGAAATGGTGATATCGTGTGCTGCTCTCCTTTATTCTGATTATTGAAGTGCTTCCCTACCCCACCATGACGAGCCAAGTTTCCTCTTGCTAGTCTACAATTCTGCATCCACTGATTATAACATTATCTGACGTAGTTTTGTACCATCCAGATATGCTTTTTCATAATCCACTGTCAGTCAATTTTTTTGTCTCAGTAAATGGTACAATAGCTATTCAGAGGTTGCCTTGAAATCACAAGAGCATAAATCAAGGCCTGGCTTAGGCTGGGTTCATGGTCTGCTGTTACAGCCTGGTATTTCCAAGGACGACTTCATGAAGAATTGATTTTTAATGATACAATTTCCCTGCTAAACTATAATTCCAGCTGTTTTAATAGGATTGTAATTTCAACACGAGAAAGGATGCTGACTAAATATTCTTTAACCCACATTTGGCACAAGTTGGTGTATTGTGTTTTTCTTCTACTGTGAGAGAATACTAGACTTTGGCCCATGGAAACTTCCAAAACATGTCTGGAAGAGACCTCAGGAGGCCACCTTCTCCATCCTTTTGTCACAGGAGTTCTGCTAGATTGTTGCTTCCTTGTTGTTTTTGTGGGGTTTGGGGGTTTTTTTGGGGGGGAGGTTTGAGTTGATCCGTGTGAAGATACATAATCCTGTACTAGGTTTTATGAAATGTCTATTTTTTCAGACCGCTTCTTCACAGAATATCAGTTGGAACTATAAACTTCAGTGTGTTTTCAGCTCCTCTCTTTGAGTTGTAGAGCGAATCCTAAAAAATACATGGGTCTTGTTGGGGTTTAGGGCATCTAGCCTATAAATTTGTTGAGAACTCCACATCAGTGTAATTAGGCATGGTGATTTCAAGACAGAATAATTTCAGGCATGGTCTTAACAGTAACATCACTTAACTATATGGAAGCTATTCATTTTGGGCAGAAGTAGATCTGTGACTACATTCAGTTCAAGGGAGTTGCAAAGGAATGACATTTGGCTCAAAAAGCCCTGAACAGGGTATGCTGGGAGAGGCAGTGACTTGCATTTTCACACTAAAAAATATTTTCAGGAGTTTCTATCAGTTGTACAATGCATCTCTTATGTCTACCTCAGCTGACATTCCAGGTTTTGGCTTGTTTGGCAAAAGACAAGATAAGGGTCATTTACTTTTTTGGAGTTACCTCATGATTTTCTATGCCCCCTATTGTTCCACTTTTACAAAGTTTTTCCATAGCACCCTTCCTTCCACCCCCCCCCCCCCCCCCTAGAAAAGAAGTACAGAAAAGGGGGCAGCAGTGGGATGCTCCTTTGCTATGGGAAGTCAGGATGCAATCTTGAATATGGAGCTTGGTTCAGAGAACCTGAGCAGAAGAACCTGCAGGACTGGGCAGGCTTTCCTGCAGAGGTCTTGGAGAAGTCCTGGTTGGGGCCAAACTCAGCTGCATCGCTGTGTGAACCCAGCCCTACTGCATCCAGGTGAAAAGTGGGTATTTCTGCACCATGATCCTTCTTACACCTGGTGTTTGGGTCATGGAGTGAACATGCATTCATTGACATCTACTAGATGAGTCCTGTTCTTGCATCTGTATGACCCACACTCTTGAGAGACCAGCAATTACTGACAGAGTATGACAAGAGTAAAAAGCCGTCAAGGTACAGAGATACAATAATAAAGACAAGAAGATTAGGCTCTGAATCATTAAAATACTTGCTTATAAGTGTACTGAAGATGACTAAGCTGTACTTACTGATGTAAATTTATATGCATATTTAACCTTTTATTGAATCATGGTCCTAATAACTCAAAGCTGTGTGAAAGTCCTGGGAAAAACAGCAATTGCATGAGCAAGTTATTTGGTTTTTTTTCTTGTCTTCTCTAAAGCTGTTTTAGAAAGGAAACATGAGTGTAATAGAGACAATACATCAGACTGTTGTATTTACCATTTGGGGATGGAAGAACAAGGTAATAACCTTGAAGTAAATAAAATACTTTGAATGGAGAAACAAAACATTACTTCTTAGGTACCATCATTAACACTGGAATTCACTCAAAATATTTATTTAAGCTGAAGAGGGTACAAATTTCAAAAAGGGAAAAAATATATTATTGAAAATGTTTAAAATCATATTATATAAATATGATCATCCCAGGTTCAGATTTTAAGGTGAACACTGACTGTTGGGGTTAGAAAGATATTTGTCTTACTGGTGGCTATACTGCAATTATTCAGTATGGGGTTTCTTAAAGAATCTTGTTCTGGTCACTATAAAAAGATTGGATACTGGTCTAATATGGTATTATATAGACTATGTATATCCTTAAATGCCATATTCATGCATGCTTTGTGAATGTTTTGTGCAAAGTAAGAGGAGATTTTTTTTGTTACAGAAGTTCTTATCAGGAACTTGGTAAACCAGAGACTGAAGTAGGGTACTTTGGGTTTACAAGGGCCTTGTTCTGCTGCTGATGCAAAGACAAACTATGTAAGAGCTGATCCTTTTTAGGAATGAGAGCTGAAATGTAACCAAGATACCAGTTTACCAAACAGTCAGCAGACTGGGAAGGGTACAACTGTTTACACGATGGAGTTTCACAGAGTTCATAGGTCTGGCTTGTTTTCAGATTAGAGCAGAATTTAAACTCAATCAGATCCCCAAAAGCATGTACTCCCCTAGTGATGCTAGAGTTGGATGGTAGGTATGTAGCGGGGAGTATTACTTTTTCCCAATTTGTGAAGAAAAAAATGCAGGAAAATGAGGCCTTTCTTTCTTTCTTTTTGTATCAAAGGACTAGCTAGAAACTGAAAAGTCGCAGCTCGCTTTGCAAACCCAGTGAGATCCCTCCAGTGACATCTGCTGGTTGAAGGATTTCATCAGTGCATTCCTGCATGCCCTGGACCACCAGCTGTTATCATCTGCTTGTTCAGATATATCTCAAACTTTCACTACAACATTTTAAGGGAGATGGAGTTTGTTTTATAATTACAGTACTCATATCTCTAGGGAGACCTTTTATCTCATAAGTGCTTCCATCTTGCTTTCTGAATCAATCATGATTTATATTGTACGTGTAACACATATTAGATAGAAATGAATAAACTACATGAACCAACTCTAATTCTTCTTTCAGGGTTTTGACTTTACAGAAATGACACCAACAGATATCCAGACTTCTATGAATAAAGTTCAGATTGGACTAAAAATGCTTCCTGGATATTATGCAGTCATGTTCAACAGCCAACAGTTAACATTTTTGTAAGCAATCAGAAATGAGAAGTTGAATGAATATGCAAACTGGCTACCCTTCCTTTTTTTCTGTGACGTGAGCCCTTCAAAACAGAAATGATGTAGGTTCATAAGGCAGGGCATGAATCTGGCACTTTGCCACCGTCTACAATTTATCTGCCCTGTGACAGACAAGTCTCCAGGATGTCGCACTAAACACCTTTCAGAATCTGAAATTTCAAATGTTTCCTCTAGTTCAGGATGCCCAACATGAGATGCTTAATTCTTAAACCAGGCATCTACAGTGGTAACACCAAGGTTTAAAAAATGCTGACTTTGGAACCCTAGCTGTATTAGACTGAAAATTATGAGTTGGTTTATATAGCATCGTTACTGTAATAGCTGCGTTTGTGTGGAGTTTTTAACTTATACAGTAGATTTTCCCAGGTATTCTCCATGTAGAATATTTATTTAGGATGTATCACATATGCCTCTATTAAGACCAAAATACACTGAGATGTGGATGTAGCAATATCCTGCAATATCCTGTCCAATATATTTTTCATAGAGTCATATCAAAGAATCATAGAATGGTTTGGGTTGGAAGGGACCTTAAAGATCATCCAGTTCAACCCCCCTTCCATGGGCAGGGACACCTTCCACTAGACCAGGTTGCTCAAAGCCCCATCCAGCCTGGCCTTGAACACTTTCAGGGATGGGGCATCCACAACTTCTCTGGGCAGCCTGTTCCAGTGCCTCACCATCTTCATAGTGAAAGAAATATTTAGAGAGTACATGTGCTAGGCTGGTATTCTCTGCTCTAACCTATAAATGTCTTTCCAAACAACTTCCTACAGGGATGGGTCACCAGTCAGCACTGGAGCGGTTTGGGCCTCTCTCAAAGGCTTTGCTGTGTTTTGCATTCACATCTCACCCAAAGAGATGAATTGGTTCAGTTTTATGCATCACAGAAGGGGAAGGACAAAAGCATTTGTAGGAGACGGGAATATGGATGGAAGCTCAGAGATCAGTAAAGCTATTGTGCATTTATAGTATTTATGCTTTAGAGCAAAGCTGATGGACAGCTTGCTGCTTTGAGACAGATTCCATCTAGTTTTATTCTTTTGGCTCCCTTTTTAACTCCCCAGCCCTAACCAGCATAGAAGTCCTTAGGGAATTCTGCTATACTGGGCTTTAGCCTCAATGACAGTAATATATGACACTGTGACAATCTGGAAGGCAATGGTCTTATTAAATTGTTTATCGATATAAACCTTACACAAAAGACCAGAAGAAAAATGAGATCCAGTCCAAAATGACAGCACTTTTAAAGTTAATTAGTGCAATTAACAAAAACTAATTAGTAAATAATTGTCCTTCTCAGTAGAAGCTAAGACTTTGATGCATTATTAGAGCCATAAATGAAATATAATAAAATAAATAATTTAAGCCAAATTCATAAACATTAAAAAAAAAAAAGGTTTTAGCACATATCAACAGGCAGGACGTGTCTGTAAATTAATTTTTCCTATCATAATTGTTCTACAGTTTCCTTCACATAAACTGCTTTGAAGCTGGCTGTCCTTCCAAAAGATTCCCAGAGTATAAGAGATGAGGTGATACAGTGAGCACAGTGAATCCTAACTATATGTTTCTGTATGGACAGGAACATATTTGATGGAAAGGAGGAACTGATTGATCAGGCATTCAGAGGCCATGGCTTTATGACATAAGAAGTCCAGCTTTTGGATTTCTTGCACCAAACAAAAAATTCTATGGCCATGTGATGCAAAGCTTGCATAAAGGTAGCATAAAAGCTGGTTAAGAAACAGTACACTGTTGTCCAACGAATTTGCTAGACATGCAGTTGTATGCCTTCATCTGACCCAGTCCGTATTTCAGGTTAATCTGTAATTTGGCCCAGCATTAATGATTATGGAACTGAGGGCTAAGTGCATAGTTCTACAACACATTTCTTTAGCAATAAGGCCAAGTGTGCCAATGCATCTATTTGTGGAGCTGCATTGCAAACTGCAAATTACTAAACTGTTGCAAGTTAAAGAATAAAGTTATGCTTTGGGGGTTTGTTTGATTTTTTTAACCTGTATCACTCATCCTTCATTTCTACTGCTGAGAGTGGCCAGCTGCACTGCAAGGGTGGGGCAGGGGACAGGAATGAGATTTTAGCTTTGCTATGATTATATTCTCATTCTCACTGATCCTGGCTGCCGGATTAAACCTTGAGGCTACAGACAGTGGACATAAATTAAAGTAACCTTCAGACAGCTCCAAACTGCATAAGCAGAAAGGACAGATGAAGTGCACAGAGGCATAAAGACATTTTTGCATATTCGTCTGCTAATCAGTGCTGATCCTCAGCCAGCCTTCAGAGTGGGAGCTAATATTCTAGCACAGCTAAGGCTGAGTTTGGTTATAGATTGACAGTTTTAGGGAATGACAGATAATGGAGGTTTCTGTTTCTGCTTATCAGAGGTAAAGCTCAAGCAATAGCAGAGCAAGCATTTCTGTTCTTCCTCTATATCCAAAAGATACACCTCCCAGTTCAGGACAGATAAAAACAGCTAATGTGGTGCAAAGCACCTTTTCCCTGCTCTCTCAGGGGCTTGTCTGCTTGAGATGAGGAATTCTCAGCCTACTGAAATAAAGCCCGGTGTAAAAAGCTTTGAGAGGCACTACTTACAGCAAATGACAGGCAAGAGCAAGGCAGCAAAAACACATCTCAACTGCCCATACATTTTAGCCTATTTAGAGAAGAGGTGCTGGTTTTCCAGTTGCTGATGACCACTGCTCCTTTGGAGCAGGGACTGGTGCTCAAAGGGCATCAAACTGATGTGGGGTGTCAAGGGGAGAGAGGGGAAGAGGAGAAGGAAAGGGAGAGGAAGAGGAAAGGGAGAGGAGAAGTCTCTAACCCGAGTTGTGTTTTCATGTGAGTAGGAGCAACAATGCAAGAGTGGAAGAAAAAATGTGCTGCCAGGAGGGAGCAGGAGACAGGCCCCTTTCAGTGCCTGCTAGCTTAACTGTATCATAAAATTCCTGTCAGACCACAGCTCAGTGAATACTTTAGCAGCATAAGCCTGTACTGCCAAACAGAGAAGAAATCCCACTTTCCACCACCTCATCTCCCTTTTTATTGCTTCCACGTGGTTCACTCCCTCATGCCATCAGGAGCACCTTGACTCCTTGGCCATGCACTGAACGGGACTGGAGAGCAGGTCTAGATGAAAATAATAAAGCAGATATGATTTTTAGTTACAGAAAAGTTCATGTTTTTCGGTTTAAAGTATGTGTTGAGCTACAGCTCTTATCTAAGGCAATAGCTGATAAACGTTTACTTTGGTGGTTACAGCTACTCTAACCTCAACACCACCTCTTCAGTTTGGCTTGTTCAAATGTTGTGTGAGGGACTGGAACCAGATGGAACAACAGGTTTGGCTTAGAAATCATCTTTTTTTGCCCCTGTAATGTTGCTGGGGACACAGTTTGGGCACATGAATAACCATTGGGCTAAAATGGTCAGCTACTACTTGAATCAGTAATACAAACAAAAATATTTTTCTCCCACTGTGGCCTGAGGGGTCTGCTTCAAATCACATTAATATAAAAAGCTCATAAGAAAAAGTGACAATAAAACATTAATAAAGAAGCCAATAATAGAATTTAGGCAAAATAATCAAAAGCTCGTTCTACACCTACTTCCTTTAGAAGGACTGAAAACAAATTAACTAAGGATGGAGTTTGAAGATTTATTAAAAAAACATTAAATGCTAATGTTGTGGTGAATTATATTAACCATGAGTTTTAATTACTGCTGCTGCCTAGATTGTTCTTCATGATTTGAGACTCAGTCTTCCACAGTGTGTAGAGTTTACTTCAGAAAATAGGCCAACTGATGTCAACTGAGCTGCTTAAGCAATAAACACTGTGTCCAATGGTGGGAGTGTTAGAAGTGAATGGCTTCATATCTTATTAACTATCTATGAATTATCTAGTTCCCTTCAAAATATTCAGGAAGGAGTAAAAAGTAAAAGCTACCTTCTTAGGTACTTAAAAAAAACATTTGCAACTGTAAGCTTATGCACCTAGTTTTGAAAGTCTTGCCCAAAATCTTTAACTGCGTAACAAAGCAGAAGTAGTCTGCAAAATGCCCAGGAAAATTAACAGGTACAATACAGATTTTGTGATAATCTTCATAAAAATTTGTATTTCTTAGTACTAAGCCAGTTATTAATCATCCAATTATCTTCATAATTAGAAGAGTTTTCTGCAGTGGAAGTTGTCTTAGGAAATAAAATATTATGAATATACTGAATAAAACTACGCCTTTATTAGCAGCAGTCCCAGTCTTACAACCAGTTTGACTGTTTTCCCTGGTGTCACTGAAGGGAACAAACTCCTGAAATTATTGGTGCCAGAGCACTTAAGCTGTTAATGCCACCAGTACCTCGCTGTTGTCTCTTGCAAGGCTTGATGGTATCCCCAAAGATCATTCAGGTGACCTCCTACTACCAAGCTAGTCCATTTGTATTTCACCTAGAGGAGGTGCCTAGAGGAGGTGGGCTTGGGTTAGAATCTGTCAGGTCTTATCCAGTGGTGCTCCTCTGCCTTTGTGGTCATCTTATCAGACATTCCCATTTGACCTATCTTTGAATCAGGTTTCACTTCATTTCTTCCGCCTGTGGCCATGTCTCGCTATCTATTTATATCATCATTTGAATAACCTGAAGTTTCATTGGTGGAGTGGGTGAGAAGGCAGAAAAGCAATACATAACTGAGGGCAAAGCCTGGGATTCTGAAGACTTGAACTCTAAGGCTATTGAGGGAAATCTGATTACAAACGTTTTGTTTTGCAGGTGTAGTTTGAGTGCAGACACCTAGAGTGGCCTCCCGTGCTTCTGTCCTCCAGCAGCATGGTGAGCTCATCACAGCTGGCTCTTGTGTTTGGGCAGAAGTCCATCTAGTTTATCTTTCCAGTGTACACCGGTTTTCAGGTCCAAATGTATTTTATACAAATATTTTGTCTTACACTTATTGGGAGAATCAATATTTATGAAGTTATGCTGTTTCTCACAGATATATATATATACATAAAATATAAAGATAAGCATTTTATACACTCTCGATATCAATTTGAAAAATAAAGGAAAAGAAGACAAGACAGCCCATGTCTAGAAGCAGCAAGTTAGCCATTTAAGCACTTGTGAAAAAATGTTAGAGCCTCCAGTCTGCTCCTACTTTCTGCAGGTCTGCTTATCATCATGACTCAAAACATATTTTTGCAGACTCTTTCTCTGTTATTTTAGGTAGCCTGCACAATATTTTTCGTGGAATAGCAGTCCAAGGCAGAACAATTTTACTTCAGATTTTCACTGGCAATCAGATTATATTAATGGCTCTTGTTAATTGGATCTCATGGAATGGTGACACCATTAGGGTGAAGAACAACATAACAGCCTTTGAGGAACAAAGAGAAGAGTCACTCACCAGTCTTTAAAGCAAATATTAGGTCATCAAACTCCTGTGATTCCTCATCAGCAACCAATGAGCTGGTACTAAATCCTCCAGAAGGGTGGAAAGCATTGCCATTTTGTGGACTCTGCTTAAAGGCAGCACTAGCTTGACTAGCAGGCTGCAAGGATGCCCTCTCCCAGTCTGCAGGCACCTGCAAAGTTTGAAAAGACAGAGAAATGCAGTAATCATCAAAACTATAGTATAGAAACTGGAAACTATGACCAGAGCCAAACTCAAGACCAATTTTGGAAGCAGATATTCTGTCAGTTCTATAGTGAACCAGGTAGTCTTTTTTTTTTTTTTTTTTTTTTTTTTTTAAATAATATTTATATATATGTAACTTGATTACAAGTCATTTAACCTTGTGTTTATTTTGCCTGTCCTAGCTATCTCAAAAAGTTGAAAAAATATTGCAAGTTCTGAACATTAGGCCTGGTATGGAGAACTTTAAAGTAAAGCACTGCAAGGTTCCAGCTCAATCCTCTCTTACCACTGCCTCCTCCTCTGCTGGACCCTGCTTCTTCCTTCTATAGCCACTTTTCATCATTATTTTCCATTATATGATCTACAGTTGGGCAACCCACTGCTTCCCATGTTTACCATTACAATATTTTAAAGTAATTTGCCAGTCGTTGAAGGTTCTGGAAGTGGTATACAGCCCTACAATTTCTATATCAATTTTGCTATAGTTCATCTGCCACTTCGGTTTAAGGTGGAGCTGCACAAAAAATCAGAATTTCAGTTCATGAGAAGAGATAGTTTTGAAAATCTATCTCCTCCTTAAATGTGGTGAAAAGCCAAAACACTGAACTCTAAAAAAATATATTTTAGGACAAGCAAAATATATTTTCTTGGTTTATTGCTCATCCACCATTTAGGAGCTCAGAAACATAAAAACTTGCCATGTAGAGCTGAGAACCTATGCTGTCCACTAAACTGGGGAGTCAGGCACCACCTTAAGTGAGATGCTGAGAAGTTGAATAAATGTAGTGGTCTGCCAGGAGGCAGCTGAGGAGCTTTAAAATCCAGACAAACCTACAGTGAAGCAGGTAGAGAAACAGGTAAAACAGCTGCCAGGTGAGCAGCTTGGTTTCCATAAAAATCATTACTAGACCTGACATGTTCCCTTGAAATGTTTCCATTCCATTAAATTGGTATTTTTACTGGAAAAACTGTTTAGCTGGAAAATTTTCAACTAGCTCTATCAGCACACATATGTACATAGCAGCAAAAGTAACCTTGGTTTACTACAGGTAGTGAAAAGGGATACTAGCAGCATTCCAGTTCCAGCAATAAAGACATTGAAAATCATCTCCCTCAAAATTTCTTTCTATTCTATTCTATTCTATTCTATTCTATTCTATTCTATTCTATTCTATTCTATTCTATTCTATTCTATTCTATTCTGTTCCGTTCCGTTCCGTTCCATTCCATTCCATTCCATTCCATTCCATTCCATTCCATTTTTTTAATTTTTTTTTTCTCTAATTTTTTTCTGTTCTATTAAAATTTACAGAAATTTTGCACAGCATGACTTTGGAAAATTAAAGACTTAAAACTCATCTAAGACGTACAGTAAGCTGAAAGAACTAAGCTAATATTTTGATTTCTCATGACCTACTTTTGACAACACTTTAACCAGCCTCTATAACAAACTGAAGACTCAAGTAGAAAAAGGGAAATTCCCTAGATAGGATATTACCAGGGAATTGTAAGTTCCAAGAATAGCACCATGGCTAAAGATAACAATTTTTATGGTAAAAAAAAAAAAAAAATCTCCCTCTCCCCAAAGCCAACCTATAATAATTAGCATCTCATTCCTGTGTATTACAGTTCACTACAGCCACTTAAATCTCCAGGTACGTTTTCAATACACAAGATAATGACTACAGAGAGCACTCTTACCTCTTCCATAGCACTGATGAGGTTCTGAGTGGACTTGCTGATCTCTCCACCTGCAGCCGGCAGACCACTGTCATGTGTGAAAAAAGCTGAACCCAGAGTTGTATGCCCATTCATGTCTACGGTATAACTTGCTTTCACAGGACAGCAAAGTTGGTTGTGCAGGATAAAATATACCACAAAGACATAAAGACCCTGAAACAAACAGAGAAAAAGTACATCTGTGTGTGAAATGCAGGGAACCTAGATCAGAGTTTGAAAGCATTCATGGCAAGGTCCTATATGCTGCAGCAGGCGCCTTCCCTTACACCAGCTGTCCGTGTCCCAAAGGGCTGCCACCAGTTTCTATGGAAAATAAGAGACGATGTCACTGCACATCAAAGATCTGGAAGTTAAAAGTAAGTTCATATCCTGAGGCCTCCAGCCAAACACACACACAAAAAAACCCCAACCTAAAAGAGTCATTGAAAATGATTATTTCGTTGAACCCACATGGTTGCAAAGCAAAGCCAAGATCCCAGCAACAACAAAACCAACCTGAGTTTCACAGTTGTCACAGTAGTGAAAATGTGGCTAAGGGCTGCCTTTACAATAGGATTTGGCTGCTGGCCCCTAGCCACAATTCTTTTATTTCCTTACTGACTTGCTGGCTCTTTGCATTCTTGCCCCAATTTCAATCTCGTGCAAACTGCACTGCTGCCATCAGAGATACCAAGTTGTAAGTATAAATTAGATTCTCTATGATATCCACTATTTCAGCACTGTCTTTCATTTGTGATTACTACAAAGGCTCTGCTGTATGCCGCTGCAGTTCTTCTTTAAAACTTGCTAATTTTGACCTTTAGACTTAGCCAAGAAAAGTATTACAACCATGTCTTTTGTTTGCAAAGAAATCCAGTGATTGAATTTCTGAATATGAAACCTGACTTTCTCTAATTCTTAAATTGCACTAATACTGAGGGAAAATATCCATTTCAATTGATAAATCAACCAGTTCAATAATTACTAAAGAAGGGGTTAAACAAAAGAGTACAGAAAGAAGACTTCTGGATGCTTCCTGAGCGCTGCAGTACAATTATGTTTGCATTGGTTTTTGTATTTCACATTGTCCTCTAGACCCCTGAAACCACTTGTACTAAACAGAACAATTTATTGGAAAGGTACCCATTGTCATGAAAGTAATAACTGGGATTATAAATAGTAAGGAGTTTAATCTAATTATATTTGGGAATTCCTAATGGAAGGAATTTTGAAAATACATGGAGATTGCAAATACCAAAGATATATGTTCATTTCCATCCCTATAGAACAGGCAGCAGCACTTCATGATCCACAGATTCATTATTTCTAATGCCAAAACTATATGACAAAGCAGTCTGGTTCAAAATGACACATAACAGAAGTTAATGGGATTCAATGGGATTTCAATCTCAGCTGGTCAAACACTGGAAATAGTCTCATACAGTTGCTATAAAGACATAGAGCTCCATATGTGCACTTTTTTAACAGCAAATCAGCAAACAAAAGTGTTAAAAACAACTATTTTGTGAAAACATTTTCCGATTTCTCCAGATTATTGTTTTTTGTCGTGAGGACCCAGAGCAGTTAACTGAGAGGAAATTTCTTTGTGATACATGTAAGTAAATACATTCCAAAAAAATGATGCAAACACAGGTTGCACTTAAGAGACAGTAAAAAGGAACCAAAATGTCATTTCATTCTATAAACAAATCCAACGACTGTGATATAGGTCAAGCGTAATGGGACCAACAAATGGACTTCTTTTAATTTAAGTTGTTTAATGGATATAAAAGGATAAAAAACCCAAGAAGAACAGATAACAGTGAAGACACTGAATTCAGAGCAGCCTCTGGCATTTCACTCTCTGAGGATCTAGCCACAAAAGTTGCACACACGTTTCAAGTGGTTTTGTACTTTTCAAGAAAACCCATTACTTGAAAATGCTGCACAGCCCTGTCTTACAGAATTGCAGGGACATAGGGCATTGGTATGCAAGGCCCATGCTATGTCACTCTCCTGTGCAGCCTCAAGTGTGGACACTCACTCTTCTACAACAAATAAACATGGAATAAAGTGCCACAATTATTTCCGTCACTCAGCCTGGTATCCTGATTTAACTCTCTGTGTGTTTCGAACAGTGCTATTTCTGAGGAACTATTCTACCAGACCTACAGAAAGGCATTTTGACACCCAAAGCATCCTTGCTGCCATTCCTCCCTGCTGCCACCACTTCTGCCCCTCGTTGTCATCCAGAGACGCAGACCCTTGTCCTGGGCAGCAGAAGCCAGCATTCCTGAGATGCATTGCCTCATGTGGCACTTCTGCTGCAGCCCACTTTTTCTTGAGGCTGAAAAGGAACTTCAGTATGTGCAATTCAGAGAACTCCCATGTATTGATGCAGACAATGGGTGACGGGTGATGAGACAGCTCGTCTGGGTCCTTCCATAATGAGCACATAGACTTAGGGAGGTTATGTGACTGTCTACGGACAGGAGGAGTCACAGGCTGAGTTAGCTAACAGAAAGAAAGATTGTGAATTTTACTTCTCCCACTCTTGTAAAATATTACGGCAATGCCTTACAAACAGAAGCTTATACCTAACAAAACCCGACACTCCTAAGTAGGTTATACATTTACACAGGAACTGTGTTGCCAGATAGAAGATTTCTTGCTTAGCTGGAAAAAGGATGGAACCTTCTTTGACCCGTGTTCCTATCCAAGTCTAAAGTCTTGAGAACATACACTCTGTAGAGGTGAGTTCCTACGTGCCATCACAGCGGTTTTGTTTGAAGTACCAAAAGGGATTTGTGGTCTTATTCTTATATCCTGTGTCTCTATTAGAAACCGCTGCAACTGAATTTTGTGAAGTCAAAACAAGACAAATGATCCTGCTCAAGCAACACCAAGTTCCAATGATCATACACATGAAGATGCCATAGGTCAAGTTGTATTGATTTGTGCTTATTTTAGCACCAGCTATTACTCTGAAACAGCATGGGCAGAATGCAGACAGCTTTCATAGTCTCAGTGGGTTTTGTCAAAAGCACTAGTTTGAGAATTGAATTGTCCTTCATCATACTTTTGACACTCATTATGTTCTTTTTCACTTCAGCCTTTAATACTGTAAAAATAGCCTTAAAGCACTATGAAAATAAGGCTGTTGGCACTGTAATATATGTTTCACTGTGTTTATCATATAAACAACTTTGGCCAAGTTGGCACCACTTTACTTTTTCAGAGACACGCAGACATTGTCCTTGCCAGTTGGACCAAGTATGAAATGCAAAGAATAGTCAAGTTCTGTTGGAAGGTCTATCAGACCTGCTGGATGTTCACAGAAGAAACCTACACATTCCAGAGTGATTGAAAGAACATAGGTCTAGGTATGGATATTAGTAATACAGGCAATGATATCTCTGTTAAAAATGTGGTAAATATTAATTTTGTATTCTTAAGAAGATTTCATAAAAAAACTCCAACCTAACCCCAAAAACCTACACCCCAAAACCTCAGCCTAGTACCAATATCCTCTGCTGTTGTATACAAATTAAGAACCATTCTCCTCAGCTCACAAGCATGTACAGGGAGGCGAAAAGAAACTTGAGTCTCAGAGTGAAATGACTGATTGCTGAGCTGAGAACTTGATCTGGGCTCTATGGAAGCAGATTGAACAACTAAACTGAAGAACTAGGACTCTGGAGGATTTAATTGCAATACTACATAACTTCTGTGCACTGGGCCCACAGGGCTGCTTACAAAACATTTAACCTCATGTTGTTTACAGGTACATTATGATAGCAGTATTAATACAATGTCATAGTGAAAGATAGGAGGAAAAAGTGTGCGAATGTGTCTCCCATGGAGGAAGGTGAGAACTACTTAAAGCAGACAATTAGGCTGCCCCCTTACAGTTCTTCTCAGATGTGGTGGCTGCCTGAAAAATGTTTATAGGATATTGTCAGTAAAGGCTGCTGGTTATTTTACTGATATACGCTGATGGAAGACAATTAAGCTTTTGTTATTTTACCTCAGCAAGCTGGTCTGTACATCTGCTCTTTTGCACTGTTATGTCAGGGAAAAAAATATCCTGAAAACCCACAGCTACAACTGTCTAAAGTACAGCTCACACGAAAAAGAGGCCACTGGGACCTTTTCAGCCAGTGAGATGAGGACCGCCTCAATGCTGCTCTAGGTTATGCCAGATACTTCACCAATCTTTTTTTGGAGTTGCTATGGATACTTAACCAACCTGATTGCCTTCCATGACTGGTCCAGTGGACAAGGAGAGAGCGGTGGATCACACCTGCTTTGAGTTTTGCAAGGCTTTCAGCATGGTCTCCCACAGCACTCTGGTACCCAAGTAAGGACATTGTCATCTAGATGGGTAGAGCACTGGGTGGGTAAGAACTTGAGCAAGGCCAGTGGAGGGTCATCAAGACGGTCAGGGACTCAAGCACGTGCTCTGTGAGGACAGGCTGAGGGAACTGGGCTTTTTGGCGTGAAGAAGGCTCAGAGGTGAATTAATAGCCATTAACTGCTATTAGGTTTCCAATACACAAGAGGTGGTTACTGGGAAGACAGAGGAGAATGAGAGATACAGGTCCTAAGTTGAAACAGGAGAGGTTCCAACTGGGTATAAGGAAAATATATTTAATGTGAGAGTAATTAAGCACCGGAACAAGTTGCCAAAGAGACTGAAGAGACTGTGGAAAGTTCTCTTTAGGAGAAGAAGGGAGGTTTTTCCTGGTACATTTTATAATTTGTGGGAGGGTTTTGTGCATGCATGGGTGTGAGGGGGATTCTCATATACAACAGCTTGATTTATTTATTCTGTGGAGTGACAACTGCAAGAAACCAGTAAATTAAGGACAGACTTCCACAACTGTCAATAAAAGGACAGAATACATTTTACACTTCATAAGGTTGCATGCAAACCTGGAGGACTGATCCTTAGAAAGCCGTCATTGCACATTTGACACTCGTAGTCTGTCTGTCACTTTATCCTCTAATTCTGCATGTTCCAACTCACTGTGTTGACACTACAGTATGTCTAAATTTGGAAACTGAGGTAACTCTGCTAATGGTAATGAGAGAGGATACAACAGACTGTAGGCCATCAACAAACCTCTTCATCATCTCCTCTTTACACACTGAGAGAAAACCAAAATGCCTACTGTATCCCATAATTTTAAATTGGTCTTATAAGCTAAAGGGCTTTTAACGCTCTGATAAACACAAACACACCAAGGCATTAGATTTTTTTTTAAAAAACTAATATACATCATACTTCTTACACAAGTATTTTCATCCGTGCCTGAGATGATACCCTCCCTTGAAATTGCAAAAACTGTTTTTCTGAGGAGATGTGGATTCAGATAATGTTGTCTATTTTAGAGGAACGGTACTTCAATTTATAAAACTAAAGTATCTTTGCAGGACTTTTGGTAAAGAAAAGTCATTTGAACACTCCATTTGAACAGCTCCTCAACCTGTTTCAGGGTATGTATCAGCACTAACAAAAATTCAGTGCACTCTACAGAAGCACTCTTTGAGTTCCTATTTTAATTTGTAAAATTTTATTTGGTAACTATCATCATGTGACTATATCACTAATCATGTGACTATATCACTAAAAGTTGTTTTTTCAAAAGAGAATATTTTAAGTGAAACCGAGGCTTGTGAAGAAAGATGGTATCTTGTGTTAGACCACAAGTTCTGTGTCCAGAACTAGATCATTCTGATCCTTAGATCACTGTGGCTACTACATCACTATTATTTTTAAAGTTACACATTTATTGGTGCCAGGTGGTAAAGAAACCGAGAAATCACACAAACAGGTGTCTCTGCCAACAGAAGAGTTGTCTTTACTCAGATCAGCTTTCAAGATTTGCTGTCTGTAGTCACTGTAGAGGAATTTCCGCATACTGTTTTATGCTTTGGTTAGTTTCACTTTAGTTTTTTTAATCTTATCAGGGTGAGATTTAATCTTAATCTCTGTCTGGACTACGCTAATTTACTCTTGGCAACCAGTCCCAGAAAGGCCTTTGCTTGTTAGTCTAATGGTCAGGCTGTCCTTTCTGTATGATATATGTTTGATATTGTTGTATTTCCTAATAATTTTTGGAAGAAATTAGCCATGGAACTGAATATTCATACACACGATACCATTAATAATGCTAATCAAGTGACACACATAGAACATATATCATTCTCTATTTCCTTCTGCAAGTTTCCTTGTTTTCAGAGATAATTACAATAAATTGCATGCACAGCATTTTTGTGCATGTCTAGATACCAAAAAGCAGACTTCAATGTACATTTTATTTTTCTGTGTCTTCTTCAACCATATTTTTCTTTGAGAACAGCTTGAAGATCCTTTATTGGTGTCACCATGACAGAAGTATCATCTTAGTCACATGATACTATATCCTAAGCCATTGCTTAACATCTCCCACTCATAGCTCTCCAGAAATATTAACCTTTGAAATGTAAATCAGATCCTTCTGTTTAAATCTAACTCCTTCTTAGCATTTAAAGTGACTGTCGTAAAAGCCATGTCCTTAGCAGCACAACCCTGCTACTTGATGATTACACTTAATAAGTAGACTTTAGACCTGCTATGTATCATCAAGGGTTTGACTGTTTATTTGCTGTTAAGCACCAGTTTTGATGAAGCTGTTATCATTCTTGTAAATCATATCATTTCTCTCACCAGAGTTTCTATTGGGAACATTTACAGCTTATCCGCACTTTGCTTCCTGAGGTATTTACTCTCCATTTTGCTCTATAGGAAAAGATTTGCATCAGTTACAGCTGTAGTTCTAAAAATTCACATCAAAATTAAAAGACAACAATAAATGTAACTGAGGACTGAAAAATTCATACCATCTTGGTAGGCAACATCATAAGACCACTCGTTGAACCAAACAACTGCCACCACACACACATACATGTACACATACATGCACAGAAACCACCAGAAAAAATGGAATGAAGAAAAGTAATCATTCATATATCTATCATTAAATTAAGAATCTATTTACAGGTTTGCACTAAGATATAGTTATTTTGAGTTCTTTCTTTTCTTGTAGAGTTATAATTCCACAGATAAACAGGTTATGGGTATATTCTGTAATAATGATAAAAATACCATGCTTTCAGCATTATGAATACCTTTTCCTAATATTAACGTAACACCTGAAACTTAGTCTAAACTGCCAAGTTTCTTTTTATGCAGAACCAGCTATGCCAAGACCATGCTGCATCTTGCAGTTTCTACCCAAAGCCAAAGCCATAAATTCCTTTCTGGCAAACTGTATTCAGCTCAGATTTAGTCTAAACTTGGCTCAAGCTTACCTGAAGCATTCACAAACTTTGGCAAATCTTTAAAAAGCAGATTTGCTTGGATACTCAGGATTCACTATAAATATTTTGCATAGCTCTCAGCATACTTGCAGCTACTCCCACACAGCAGCCATTTGTACCTCCGATTTCAGCCCTGCAAGTGGTCGAAGACTTTTGGGGTTTTTTTTGTTGTTTGTTTTAAGAGGACAGATTCAAATTTTAGAAGAGAATTGTTCAGCTTGAAGATGCACTGAAAATACAGATGCTTAGCCAAACTTGCCAGATGTGCAGATTAGGCTAGAATGAGATACCATTCCTTCCTTCCAATCCAGTCATTCTGGAAATATCAAGAAAGCCCTATTTTTGTATTTCAGCTTGGCTGAGGAAGTAGCAAACACTGAGTCAAAGACCAAAGGTACAAAGAGTGGAATAGGCGTGATGTATGGATGGCAAACATGGGACAGTCAGCATGTAGAAGAAGCTTGCAATTCTCCTCTGCAGGTCTGGCTGCAGTCCCTCCTTAAAGTGCTCTGTGAGATTGGATAAATCACACCAACCACACATGGTTGCAGGAAGCTGAGAACAGCCAGGAGCAGACAAAGCAGACTAGCACCCCATTGTTCCCCATCTCTGCCCCATTTCTTGGCCCATGGCTTTTTTCCACTCTGCCTTTTTTGTTTTTCTTTCCTGCACAAGCAACTGAAATTGGAGACAGTGTCCCTTGAGGTCCTCTTTGCATTGGGTGCTTCTTGTGCTTTGTGCTATGTGGAGGACCACTCTGGTAGCAGAAAGCAGCCAGATCATATATCAATGAAAAACAGACTATTTTGTCCACACTAAAAAAGAAAAAACAGAAAGACCAAAAGCTATAAGGTTACAATATTTTTCAACTGCATTGACTGTAAAGACCTAGAAATATCAGAAGTCATGAATTTGGACGTATGCTTTACAAAAGTTTGCAAACATTTACTCTCATACTTGCTTTCCAAGGTAAACATTTATAACCGTACATTTCAGCTCACACCTTACAATCTAAGCCTACTATTGTTGTCATTTCTTTCTCAAACAGACAAGAAATGGTGGATGAAAAAGCCTTTGTTGCCCCTGCCCCTAGGTCAAGAGATTCCCTGACTAACAGTGTTAGAGCAGTTAATTCTCTAGTTATATCTGAAAGCGAGCATAGGAAAGCAATACTGAAGAGGGAAGCTAGAAATTGAAGAAACTACATTCGGGGCCCATACAAACTAGCATCACTGAATACAGGTCAATCTTGGCCATGTAAAATGTAAAAGAAAGTGCTATTCCTGCAGCATGTTAAAGTATTCTTTTTATTATTTTTTTTGTTAAAGCAGTAATTTCTGCTTATATATATTAATGACAAACACACAGAGTTAAAAGAAACAGCGAATTGAAAGTCAGCATTGACAGACAGGAAGAGTCAAAAGAAAGAAGCTAACTTTCTGTTTATTGCTGAACTTTTACTTGTTATTACATAAAATCTCAAAATGAAGAGTTAAGTAAAAGCTAGGAGTTATTGCTATAACAACACTTTTTCCCTTTAATTGATTCTTTCAGTGTCATAACCTCTCTTATGCCTACTGTTATCTCTTTATTTCTTATTACTTGATATCTGACTGAGAAATTGGATGCACCATTTATTTAGCAGTATTTCACTGCAGCGTCATAAAAGAGTGAAACTGTAACTGACTGGTGCAACTTCAGAAGCCATAAATGCAAGAAACCTTCAAAAAACTCTGGCTTGGAGAAAACATAAGGGTCGTGGATTTCTGATATAATTATTTTCCATACCTGCTGCTTGGGTGTTTTAGGGGAAGATTGGTGGGAATAAGGGAAAACCTTTTGGGGATGCTGCAGCCAGTTAGAGAGCTACAGCCACACAGTGCTGTAAGGAACCAAATAAAGTCTCACCATCTTCAACCTCCCCTTAGTGAAAACTGACCCCAGCAAGTATCTCACAATGACTTTTAATGCTTTTTATGTCCAGAATAACAGATGTGTAAGTTACTACAAGAAGTAGTTATTTTTGCCAGAGAGCTCTGATTGTCTCAGAAATAAAGGTCTTGTTTAGCAGGCTTTGCTATTAAATGATATTCATAGGAACCTGGCAGCAGTTTACACTCCCTACTCCCCTTGACTTTAATGACAATTACTGTAGATATTTACTGCCTTTCCACAGCTTCAGAGACAGCTGAAGGCAAGTCTTATTTATAAAGCAGGAAGTTAACACTGTTTTGGTTAGGGATGCTCCTCAAAAAAAGGGAAATGTGGGCAAAAATGAGGACAAGGACTAGACGTCTTTCCATATCTGAGAAGTAGGTGAATAAAAGTAGGTGGAAGTATAATAATATATTTGGCTCTGTCATTGAAATCATTCACTTCCTGTCTTGACATAATGAGCTGATTTTCCTCCCCCCATCCTTGCCCCCAGTCTGTGCAAGCAGAGAAATCTCCGGATGAATAAAAAGTATCTCAAGAGTTAATGAGATCTCTTTTCATAGGGAGTGTTACTGAAAGTAAAATTAAAAACAAACTCACATTAAATATGGATATGATGTCAGCCTTGTATTAGAACTTTTGTTTTGAGGGTTTTTTAGCAATGGTAGCTCTAAAGCTTTCTAGAATTTGCATTTGTGGGTTACAACTTTTTCTTTTTTAATGGAAAAATCACTGGCACAAAAATTTATACCAAGGCTTTCTAAATAGACTCAGACAGAAATACCACTACTAAGCTGTGAACAAAAAAAATGGGAAATTTACAGAAAATAGAAAGGGAATGAAATGAACATTGAGGCAATTCCATTGGCTGACTCTAAACAGGGACCACTCAGTACTTCTGAGACAAGAACACCACTTGGGAGAGTAATGGCCTTGTAGTATTTATTTATTTCCCTATGATCCTGCTTACAAAAACCTAAATTGTATGTCAATGCATACTAATGTAATACCAAAGGATATATATACACACATACGTATTTCAAAACTAAGCAATTGGAACATTTGATTTCCATGCCTTGGTATATTTACTGAACTTTGCAGGAATGCAGCTCTGCCCATTGTCAGCAACAGATAGTTTAAGTCATGAAACACATATCAAATTGTTGGTTCTTCTTGTACTTGGAAAACAAGAAGTTACATTCCCTATTGGAAATTCTCTCTAATGGATTAATGCCAGAAGTGACCTAAGATATGTTTGCAGCACTAAACAGCATTTGGATATGACCAGCTCTGTGACCCATTCCTGCTATCGGTGGAGCATTTCTTAAGAGGAAAAAATGATAGGAGCTGTTGAAGGATGGACTTTTACATAATTTTCAAAGCAATAAGCTTCTCAACTGTTGGTTTGGGTTTTATTTTAGCTTACTTTTTCCTATTACTTAACATGGAATATATGTCCTTTTGAGGTCTCCCTCTTTGTGTGACGGCTACAGATCACTGTCTATTCTTTTCCAGCACCCTTGTATGGCAATAACTGTTGGCTCTGCAGTATCATGTTTTCTCATTGCAAAACCACCCAAAGTGTTTGACAGAGCTGTCTTGGCTGCATGGCGAAGTCCAATGTAAAGCAAACACAGACAGCTGCCAACTCCAGAGCTGCATGCTGGGTCAAGAAGAGAGTACATGACTGGAAGAAGCCCTTCGCTATTTTTTTTACTCTAGTGCTTCTTGACTTTTTTTCCTTTGCACTTTCCCATCCCCAGTCACAGCAGATCAGCTACCAGTTGTGCCATTATCTCTCCTCCAGTCAGTGCTGGGAGAAAGATCTCAAGCCTTGTTTCTCCCTGCCTGCACAATCACAGGCAGCACTGGCTCTGCCTGCAGAGCAGGGACAGCACGTGGAGGCGAGCTCCACCAGCCTGGAGGTACTTACAGGTCAGACCGGAAACACTGACCTATTAGGCTTCTACCTCCAGACTGTGCATGTTCAGGTGTTCATAACAGTATTTTGGTTCCTTGCAAAAGTTAGCAGAAAAGATGGGCTGATAAACGAGTAATGAAAAACCTGATGAGAGGCAAAAGCAATCTCTTGAGGGAATTAGTATGAAATTCTGAAGTGAGACAGGGAAACTTTGCCAGGCAGGTGGATTTCAAAGCAATTTTATGTTAAGCACGTCAAATATAAAGCCTATAAAACCCAGCTGTATAGGCAAGTACTGGAAGTCTCATTGCCTGGTGTGGCAGTGTCATTTCACATAATTAATTATAATAATTCATATAATTTAATGAATGTAGAAGTCCATAGGGTGATGTCCACCATCCTATTCCAGCAAGGACAGTGGAAATGGTAACAACCTGACCGTGCTTCTGCTTTCCCTGCTCCTACGTCAGACACACTGTCTCCACCACCACCACCAGCACGGTGGCTCTTGCCGCAGGCTCACTCAGAAAACTTCAGCTTAATGTAATATAATGACACTCGTAAAACTGGCCAAGCCAGTTTCTCCAAGTGCTCTCAGTGGAAAACTGTAGCCTCTCGTCTCCACATACCTACCTTCTGCCTCACTGTCACTCCATGTTTTTTGTTAGGAGTGTTTCAAAGCTGCATATGACCTGTGAGGTTTTTTTAAGGTGATTTCTGTGTTGTCTAAGATATAATAAATATTTTTGGGGCAACAAAAATATATATTCTGTTTATCCATAACTATCTATAACTATATATGTGTAACTATATACCTGGATACCTATATATGTTATTTAATATAGATAAACTAGGCACAGGCACAATTTTTCTTTGAACACAGTCAGCAAGTAAGGCAAGTTTTAAGATACAGATGAACTTCCATCTTATGCCTTAGATAACTCTGCTCCACATGGACCTATCTCTGAATTCAGATATAGAGCTGACAGCCTTATGTTGTTTCATGTGTAATGAATTACTAGATGTAAAATAAGATGTAAAATTACATTACTAGATGTAAAATTTGGGGCAAAGATAATAATATGGGGGGGGTTCCCCCATTAAAAAGTATAAACATACAACGAAGATCATACTTACCAATATGAACTAAGGCAACAAAATGCATTTACTTTGTGTCATACTCTAGTTATATGTTGCCTTTGCTGCAGAAATGGAATGAATGGAGGCTAAACTGGATTTCTTAATTGGAATCTATCAGGAAAATGAAAAAAGTACCAGTAGTAGCAATCTTACCAAACTTTGCTGAGAGCAACAGAAAAGGAATTAGAAATTACGATTTCATCTCACATATGAGTATCACACATACACCACTTCAATTTCGATATGCAAAGGAAATGCTGTAACAAATCCAATATAAGCATAAAAGGAAGACAAGTTGCCAGTCAAAAAAACATAAAATGGTCAGTAATACATTGGCCTATGCAAGAATGTCCCTCATGCAAGGCATTTTTATGCTTGGTAAAAGGACTTTTAGCAGGTGTAATCATTAAATATTATTAATTCTGAAATAATTGGCAGAACCTGTTCCAAGATTCTATTTATGCATAGTTTCTAAAGAGTCGATAAATCATTAATATATGGTATTGGCATGACTATTATGCTTTGCAGATGTTACTAAGTGCAGTATTTGTGTCATGGCTGTTGTCATAATTATGGTCCAACCTGTTGGACATTAACAGACTTTGTACAACAAAGCACTCACCACAGTGCCTGTTATTTAGTAAACTGTAATCACACATATGAACGGGAAGTTTTAATACAAAACAAAATTTAACACAAAACAAAACATGACCCAACCAAATGATCAATCCAAGGGCTACTAAGGAAGAAGGTACCTAAAGTCATCATCTGAGCAGTGATATGAAAGAGCTGGGTCAACAGCAGGGTAGCAGGTTAAGCAGCGCTGAGCCCAAGCTTCGGAGCTTTTCCCTCCATCACTGCACTCCCTGGCTCTCCATCTCTGTTGACACTTATATTACTCTTGGCTCCAAAGCAGATGTGCTTTATGTCTATTTAGGATTATCTCTGTCATATCACATAGCGGATGTATTTCAAATGGCAGCCCAAAAATCCAGCACTCACACTTTAAGGATGCACTGACATTTTTTTGTAAAGAAAATAAATAAATATCCTTACACCTTTTTCAGTACTTGTGGAATGTGTTAAAAGGAAGGTTTCACTTTCAATGAAAAGACTGTTTTTCTATGTTCTTGTTAGGTCATTGAAATAGAGATTTTATCCAGTTTGTTAAAGAAAATATCCCATAGCATAATATGAGTCTAATTTCACCATTCAGGAGGAGAAGATACAGTAACCTTATACGCTGCTTTTTTCTGGGATTATTTTTGCCCTGTTGCCTTCCTGGGGTCAACAAGTAATAACAATGAAGACAGCAGTAAAGAAAAGAAATTAAATTATGATCCTCTGGCTCAGCAGTGCTGGCAATGAGATTACTCAGTGGGATAGGATGAAGTATCCTGCAAAACACACCTAAACCCCAAACTACTGCAAGACTCTTCTGTGCTCTACACAAAGTCTTTGAGTATTGACATGGAGACTGATTCTTCTTTTTTGTTAAAAAAAAGTAACTGAACCATTTAACTCCTACTCAAACACGTTTTAAAAAGCTGAGGTATACAGTATAGCAGTTTTGTATGTGAAGAAAATAATCTTTTAATGCACTAGATGGCTAAATCTATACAAGTCACACACAGAAATCATATTCTTGGCAGAAAGCTATAACTATGATCCTGGGATTTTTTTTATTTTTCTTTTTTTTTGCATAGTTTGTATTGGTAGTGTGCAAGGAGAAATTTCCAGGCAAGTAACTTAGATGTCACTTAGTCTTAAGTACTGCATTATTTTCTTCCAGTCCATGCTTGGCATTTTAGCTATTACAAATCACTCCTACAAGCTAAGCCAAGCCATGTTAGCAAAGTGACTAAACAGTTTGTGCTAATGCTCTTTGTCAATGGAAAGCAGGGTGGCAATGTAGAGCAATCCAAAAAGAGATGTTTCCAGGAAGAGAAGGGTCTTTATTTAGACTATGCTGAAAATCATTCATCCCACATCTCCTTCTACTCTCTACTGTTACAGGTATTTAATGAACCAGTGGCACTATATTTGGCTTCCATTTACAATCCATTTGGAAAAATAAATTACTTGTAGCAATACAGACTAAGAGATTGGTAGTAATGTGGTTTAATAAACTGAGCACAAACCTGAAATGTAGAAGCCATTAAATTTGCTTCCTATATTAGCAAGTATGCTGGCCCTTCACAAGCCATTTATCTTCCCGTGGCTTTTATTCCAGCTGTCTATAAAACAGAGATGATAATATCCATCTCAGAAAGCTACTCTGAAGATTGACAGGCTGGTAATTCATGCTGCTGCAGAGTGGACATAACTACTTACAGGCCAGATGAACTATAAAAAAAAGATAGTAATTCAAAAATAATTCATTCTCCGTTCTTCATATATTATATCAATGTATCTTATTGTGATAATTTTCACAAGCAGAAGATGACTACTTATGAGTGTTTTGAAATTTCTTTACAATATATGAACTTAAAATTTATATTACACTAGTGAAAATACTGCATTTCTCAAATCTCCCTCCAAGTTTGTCCAAACACACCAGATAATGTTTATTACAACAGATGTATGCTTTTCTACAAGCATGTTTTCTGAGAGGCAAAACTATCAAAATTTTTGTTACTTTAAATATTTCTAAAATTTTGTAATTACCTACCCTAAAGATACTTTCTCAGTTGGTTTTCATGAGTCCTAAAGGAAAGTAGGACAGTTACGTTGTTTTTCAAGAGACTGGGATAATAAATTCAAACAAAATTCACCACACACAGCTAGATCTTGGATAAATTACTTTTTAGACTATTTCTACACTGATTCTTAAGAAAAACCTCAGGTGGTCCAAGAATCTCATCACGACTCCATGGCCTGCCTCACTACATCCTGTACTACTGTAGCCTACGTGAAGGACATCTGCACTGTGTTTATTTGCATAGCAAAGCCTCTGTGGAAATGTGGATACAAATGATTTGTTTCTCCTTCTGAGATTATGTATTTCTACGGGAAAAATGAAAAAAGTTCTGAGATAGGCAAAAAAATATTGGAATGGATGCTAGCAGACTTTCTGTTCTCAATGTATGAGATGTCTAGATATTATTTTTTTAAAACCTATGCAGAAGGCGACAAAGAAGCAGGTGCGTAAGGACAGGGTTGTCTTTGGGACTAAATCGCAGTAGAGTTTCAAGGACAGGACTAGATTCCTGCCATGGGAAGAAGGGAAGAAGCTTCGCTGCTTGTTGCAAAATGCTCCTCAGAGATGGTCCTTTGTGTGGTTTTATAGCACAGAAACAGTCCTTATTCCTCTCTTACTCAGCTCAAAGGTACCTAGCGTACTTGAGGTTTATTTCAACTTATTCCCATTGTCTCTCATCCTCCCACTGTGCAGCGCTTTGAATAGTGCAGTGCACCACCAGTTATTGTTTTTATGGACAAACAGTTAAATATCCAACCTGCTCACCTTCTTGATGACCTCCTCTTAGGTCTCTGGCTACAAAAGCTTGTTGCCTGTCTGTCATGCTGGCCTGTTGTCTAACTGCCTGTTTGTACTGCATGTCCTGCATGCCCATTTCTTGTCTCACATCGGAGTTGACAGACACGTTAGGACACAGGACATCTCTTTGTTCTCTGTACAGTATTCAACACAATGAAAGTCTGGCCCATTTGTGAACCGCAGAGCATTACAGTTAATACATAATCATAGTTTCTCAATCTAAATAATTGCTAGGCATTAGCATTTACTGAGAAGCAAGCATATACTTAAACAGCTAAAGCAGGCGGTCCTAACCTGAGCTCATTTCTCAAGACTTTTTAACAGATGTTCATCAGCAAAAAAATACTGTAATAAGGAAAGGACAAAGCACTCTTTATCATTAAAGGGTAACCTGAAAGTAACCAGTTCCTAAGATGACCATTAATTATTTTCACTGTTTTATGCGTTGGGTTTTGTTGGGTTTTTTAGAACACAAATATATTGCTATTTAAGAAAACATTACAGTATAAAGAGCCTAAATACTGAAATGTTATACTAACTGAAAATAATGAGAAAGCAGGAACTTCATACGTGTCTGGTGAAGCATCCCCTGGAATCACATTTCTCTCTTTACTGACTGCATAAAAAGGCTTTGGAAACCAGTTTACTAATTTAGGTGCCTAGAGGTGAGGAGTGTGACTAATCCTTTTTTATTCACTGATGAAAATGAAATGACAGAATTGAAGAGAGACCTATAAGCACATATGCCTTTTATGAAGTAAAAATTTCTGTCACATAGGTTGGCCTATTCAGCTAACAATGGGTGGTTACACAAAAGCCAGTGTGAAAATAACAAAGCTTTGCAGGAAAGCAGCAGTCTTCATGGTGAGAATCACTGTTTTCCTGCCATATTTCAGAAGTCGGGAATGAGAAAAAGGTCCTGCAAGAGCTGCTGGCTCTACTCCACTAGGAAAGGAATCACTCTGCCTATTAAAATGCCAATTTTCTTTTTCCTGGAACTCAAAATATTAATCCTAGAGGGTGCTGGGGCATAAGAAGTACTGAACTTTCAAAATCCTCTACTGGGTATGCAGGATATCTGATCATATTTTAGGATAAGTGTTACAATTTTCAGCCTGCTTCCCTGTTACACATTATTTGAAGCACAATCACAATATTAGGAAGTCCCCAGTAGATCAGGTGTTTTATTTAGACACACTCACACACACACAGAGAAAATAAGATGATAACCCTCTCAAAGCTAAGTCTTCTACTCACCCTACTTTAAGAAGACACAAAAAGAACAACAAAAAAAAAATCAGCATGGTTCCCAGTTTTGCAGTTGAGGATCTAATACATCTTTGTCACTAAAACTTTCCATGACTCTGTTGTAACAGCAAAACAACACATCTGAAGATTTAAACAAATAATCAGCTGACAGTATGAGTTGATTTGGTGCTTTTTTTAATCTGATTGACCTTTGTCAAGGCAAAGGCAAAAGAGCAACACTTGACATTTTGCTCAAAATAAAGAAAACATAATTTAGCAATTTTCATCCAACTGTGGTTAGCTCCAGATTCACAGTTGCTCAACTCTTTCCAGACACAAATGATTTGCAGTCCTCACATGCATTAGAAAGCTTCCGGAGAGAGTTGCTACTAAGCGGTTATATTCAGATCTCACATTTAACTGTTGACATGTTCCCCTTTGGAGAAAAAAATCCATCACAAAAATTCAGTATGAAAAGAAAACATTGGCAACATTATATTTAAATACTTTCAAACAAACTGACTTTGGAATGAATGTCCGACACGTTAACATGTTCCTTAAATTCATGGTCCTTTTGTTGATAGAAGGAAATATGGAAAATCTCAAAGAATTTAATGGTATGAGATCACAGACACACTCAGTGTTTCTGAGCAGCTTAGATGCTTAACTGTTTGCCCATACAAATCACAGCTGGCAGAGTACTGTGCTAGTATATATAGTCAAAGTGAATTTAACTTTGAAAGTGATGTTCAGTGCCTTCTTTATGCCCTTAGACCATCTTGCCTCCTGAGCAGAACCGACATGTTGGAACTCAAAAAGTTGTTCTGTGATAGGTCCAAGTCTGAAAAAGGACTGAAGTCTCTAAAAAATGCCTGCTGAGAGACAGGATGCATTATTTTGTGTGCAACATGACACTAGTGTGATTATACAGCTGCTGGATCAAGGCCAGTATGCACACAGAAAACAGATGATTGCTGACATGTGAAATACTTCAGGCTTCTGAAATAAGATTTTCAAATCCCAGATCACCATTAATACCTTTTTTCTACTCCTACCATATACAGAATTCATCTCTTGACCAATGGGCTCAGAAATGTCCACAGAGTCCCAAATAATGCGTCACCAGTACCTTTTACAATGGCATTCATATTGCTGTTGGGTACAAAATTAGCATCACATTTGCTTCTTTCAAGCCTGTATCATACTCATGATTTGCATGTGTCCTGAGATAAAGCAATACATTCATCTTGGTTTGTATTTCTCAGTTATATATAACTTACCAACTTATAGCAGAAATTCTTTCCCTATTAGTATCTTAGTGCATAATTCTTCACTTAGTGTTGTCAGATATCATATAATGTCTATTAAGTCATTCCACAGACTAAACATCATCCATTTCATTCTGTAGGATACATCAGTCCTCTGAGTCACCACTTACTCCTAAATCTGTGTAATCAAAAAGCTATATTAGCATTTTTTCTGCCACAGTCATAACGAAAATGCAAGTGAAGATTAGTATCAAGATGCAATATTACTGTTTATTTTTATTTTTCCCATTTTATTTTCACTGTATTTTCCCCTTTAGTCTTAATCCTCTAATTTTGTTGTGGCACTGTATCAAATACCTCCCTAAGAGTTGAACAGATTTGCTGCATTTCCTTTGGATTAGCAGATAATGGCTTGGACTAGTATGCCTAACTTTACCACATCCAAGCTAGATTTTATCTTACTTTTAAGTATCTGATCTTTAATTGTAAAACTGATGTCTAACTAACAGGATTCTAGTTGACAAAATCAAAATATATTTAGCATATAAGATATAGCTGAACCTATGTTGTGGCACAAAAATATTTTACTGGTGTCTAGAGGTCTTCCAGCTTTATTTCAAGGATTCTTTGCTTATTCTATGCCAAAATGTTTTTGAGTAAAAAGCAAACTATATATATCTATCTCATGTCACTGTTTCAAAAAATAATTGTTTCTTTTGGCAAACTACCTCCTCTTTAGTCCTAATATGACCTGTTTGGGCTCACAACAACACTTCTTTAGAAGAAAGCACTTCTGAAAAGAATCCATTCAACAGTTTCTTTTAGGCTAACTCTGTCCTAGTTTGGACAACTTCTAATTCATTATTTCCTAGGCTGGCAAAACCATTATCAATTGCACTTAGAGGACTGCTCTGTCCTCACTGGAAAATAAGCATTTGCAGTTTATCTGCATGCAGATTAATACAAGAAAATTTTTTTAAAAGTACTATAAGAAAAAGCTGCCAAGGTCTCACTGATGTTTTCAAGATTATTTTAACTCTATCTTGCTCACAATCCAGGAGAATTTCACTAGGTGATAAAGCTTATTAAGTGTTATTTTTTAAAAAAAGTTTAGAACTCCTACTTACCTGACACTGGTTACTGTATGCAATAACCTTTTTATTCACATGACAAAAATTCCTTCACACATTATTCTATATGGACCATACACTTAAATGATTGGATTTCTTTTTCCCAGTCTTGTATACATTTTTAATACCCCTTCCTGTTCTTCTTTTACCAATTCAACAAGTTATCCTACAAATTAAGGTTGGATAGTGGTCCTCTAACTCATGTTCCTTCAACATTCTTCAGCTGGATGACATTCCAAAAATCTAAACAACCTCCAACAGTGACTCCTGTTTAAAATGTATTGTATGTCAAGGATAAAATAAAATACAAACCGAGAGGGAATTTACGTTGCATGCAGTACTTCATAAAAAAGTTAATGAAGTCAGTCTTTACTGAATTCCTTTTATTCTGGTGTTATTTCAGAATGAAATTTTAGCTTATCATGGTCTCTGCTAAAATTGCGTATCATGAATATGCTGAGTAATAATGAAACTATGAGACAAAAGCAGTAATGCTATTCACTCTTTCTACAGTAGTTGCTTGGAGGCCACTGAAGCTGTATATAAAATAAGAGAATATATATTTTTTTTTTTTAACACAAGTTTTACAAGCCCCCAAACAAGGCCTCATCTGTATTTATTATGAAGAAAAGGAGAAAAACATCCTTCTCATACTGGTGAAACATCAGGCTTGTACAATATAGAGGGTTCTTGTTCAGGAAATGTGTGGGTGGAGGAAAAGGGAATAGGTCTTTTCCTAGAGGCTATTAAAACTTTACATGCATTTATTTCACAGAAATGTTCAGATCAGCCTTCATATCGTAATGATGTTCAGCATGAAGACATGTATGCATAGGGACCACACTGCAGTTGTGAAACATGAGAAACTGAATCCACTGCTCTGAAGTCATTCCTAAAGATGGCTAATATTTTACCCAAACTTTCCTGTCTATATAATTTCCAGGTCTTTAGGTTTATCATTAGTTCTGTGATATTTGTTGCTTTTCTAAAAACTCATGACCTCAGGGTCATATGGTCAGTGTTCTTATCTATCTATCACAACAAATGGGTTGAGAATAGAGCTTCCCACATGTCAAATCATAGAATCACAGGAAATCTGGCTGGATGGGACCTCCGAAGGTCATTCAGTCCACTCAGAGGGTCAGTCCACTGATCAGGTCTGTATGGCTTTGTCTAGCTGAGTCTTAAAACCATATAGCAATGAAGATCCCAAACCTCTCTGGACATTTTATTCATTTTTTTCTGTTGCAAATGTTCACTCTGTACTTTTTGCAATTTTATTATGCATTATTCTGTATACAGTCATCATGATAAACACAGCTCTAGACACAAGCTACTCTCTTCTGACATCAATTTCTCCTATATCTTTAGGAGATACTTAGTTCTAGCCTAACAATGTTTCCTTTGTTTACCTGACACTGCAAACTTTTTTCTTTGTTTTGCCTTCAGCTATAGTCTAACTTTAGGTCCATCACAAAAGAACTTGAATAGGTAAAGGGAATATTTTACCATAATTTCATAAGTCAGTAGAGTAATCATGTATTAGAGTATGTTTAGGGTGGTAACTAGGAATACAGAGAATTCTTCTTTATTGCACAGATGTCAAAATGCAATGCTTGCTTTGGATGTGTATTTTAATTTGTTTCTGGAGTAGTGTATGAATTCTTTGAGCTGTGTTTAACTGTGTTTGGTTTATGCACTCAGCTGACAGAAGAGGGTTTGGTATTGCTTGTACTATTTCTACTTGAACAAGCTTATATGCTTTTCTTGATATTCTGTTTGTAGTTCAACTTATCCTGGCAATACTATGATGACCTCATTGTCTACTGTTGGGCTTATCTGTAGTGTAGAATCATTTTTTGCAAAATCTTTAGGCAGCCTTTTGCAGCCCACCATATTTACTCGCATCTCATGTCCACCTAGTACTTGATTTTGGTTTTGTGTGTCTTAGATCATCAGAACTGCTGTACGGGATCATCTAGTCCATCTCTGACTTATCAGGAGGAGATGCTTTAGGAAGATGGCATAAGAAACAGGAAGTGAATCTATTTATAGCAGTGGCCTTCTCAGTGTCCCCTGATTATGTCCCACAGTTAAGTAGTATGTTCTAGGAAAAAACATATCTTTAACTTGCAACTGATGCTGGCATGAGCTTTATAAACAATATACTTTTGTTTATTTTCTTTACTACACTAATATAATGCACTTACAAAACTGTATATGTTTGTTCTCTTCTTACTTTCTCAATATGCTGTATTTTTTTTACTTTTTTTGGCTTCTAGAACTGTGGCATATTGATTTCTCTTGCTACATTTATTTTCTGTTGTTCCATAAACAGGGTATTCTTCATTATAATGTTGAGGGGTGTTTTTGCCACATATCTACTAGTTTTCTCTAATATTTTATCTCCTTTGCTACCTGAGCTAGCCTTTGCTCCCATTCTGGTTTGCCTCTACTATTATAATTAATGAAGTTTGGTGAATCATGTCTACTCCAGCCAATGCCAGATTTGTGCGGGCACCTGTTCATTCATTTTCTGTATGTTCCTACTTCTTGTTAAAGGTACTGTGGGCTTTTCAAACATTTGTACCTGAACTCCTGAATCTTCTCTTACTGTAATCCACTACAAATAAGTTGACTTTTAAAAATTGTCATATTAGGCAAGTCAGCCCTTTTGCCCAGTTTGGAAAACCTAACAGTCAACTCTTAGTGCCAGATTTTTCCTGTGTTTCTTGGGAAGAAGTATTTTACACGTAACACTGTTGGTCATTATGTGGGCATGAGTCATCCTGGTGTGCTCAAACACAGAGTGGGCAAAGACATTTTACCCTTATCTGCATCAGCCAAAACAACGACACAAGATCTTTTTGAATACTGTGGTTAATAATGGGACACCTCCCAGTTTTGATTTACTTTTCTCCTGATTTAAAATTGCTGAAAAATGGAGTTATGATACTGTTGATGAGTAACATTTCAGTATTTCATAAGAGCAAGGTTTTGATTCAAAATTACTTACTAAAAAAGTTAATTAATTTATTGCTGGGGCTAGGGCATGGTGGGGCTTAGCGCAGGAAACCACAACAGGGTTAGCTCAGGGGTACCTAATACCTTGTAGTTTGCAGAGTAGATACACCCTAAATTATAAGATAGAGACTTGGGGTGTGCACCACATTTTGCTGGAAATATAGCCAAAGAATAATCAAGATTATATTGAGAAAGTCAGCTGCAAGGAAAAGCCTGAGAATGGGTCTGAAGCCTCATCCCAACCCCTCTGCAAACAATGGGAAAAGATCCACCCACCACTCTGAACTTTGGATCCATGGAACAGCAAATATGCCACTGATGACGTTAGCTATACAAACCAGAAACACCCCCTAACTGCATGAAAAACGCAGCAATCATTTAGATGAGTATCACGTATGCAAAACAGCCTGTGAAATCCTAACCTTTAGAGACAAGCACATAAGACAGCAGCTTATTCTTTCACTCCTGACCCCGGCAAATATCTTGTGAATAAATCCATGAAGGCAATCGTATGTAAAGAAAAGAGGTAAATGTTCCTCTCAGTTTTGCAAGTGAAAAGATGAGGACCCAAGGCCTTTCACATGAGAGCATGGAGTATGTTTCTGCCACACAGATCTGCCTGAGTAGGATAATCAGGAGCATACTGCTGAGGAACTCAAAACATCAGATATCCCAAACATGCTGCTTATCCTTTTCCTTTCATGCTTTTCTAATTTTTTTTTTATTTTGTAAATCAGCTATTGTTCCCCCATACTTCACTTTGCATGTTTATTCCTGAAGTTAAAGGGAAAGAGTTGCTTTCCCCTCTATGCACTAGAATACCTCGTACTATAAACTCGTCTCTGATGGGAACCGTTTCCTGCAGGAAGCGCTCGGAAACAATTTGTCCTTAGTAGACGATTTTTTCTATCACGTGCATTTGTAGACGATTTTTTCTATCACGTGCATTTCCTAGGAAATGTATGTCATAAGGCTAAACAACTAAGTTGGATAACATGTAGTGTCCTTCCAGTCTCCTGAGTTGAATCCACTTGAATATCCAACACATTTTAATGGGTCACGTCCTGGTTCATTACACAGTCTATAGCTCCTGAGCACCACGGAAGCAGGTCTCTGTTTCTCGTAAACTATCACATATTCTCCTTCCTATTAGGGAAAAGCTCTGAATGAACACTGAATTGCTTTCCAGCTGAAACAGGGCATGTTGTGTAACAGAAATACCCACCAATAAATGGTAAACCTGCCTTTTATTGCAGAAAATGGCCTTGTTTTAACAATCATTATCAATTCTGAGACCTGATAAAGGCATAACACATGGGAATCAGATGCCAACAGCATGCACTAAAAGATAACTAGTTCCTCTCAAAATAATTATGAAAATGTGTTATCCACTGCAAAGTCCCATTTTTCTGTCCCATTCCCAAACAGCTGGGCTGAGATTAAAGCTTCAAAGGACACTGGAGATGGCTGCCCCTGTTGCGGATGAATCTGGCTCTGCAGAGCCTGGAGACTAGAAGTGTCCCTCAGCAGGGACTGTGTGCTCCCCACGACCAGCCCCTCATTAGTGGGAGTGTGGTCTGCAAAAGCTTTATAAGGCTATACCTGCTTACAGCAAAATCTTAATTTATTCAGTATTTAGTATTTGTAATACATAATTTTCTTCTACGCAAACAGTTTGCATATTGACATTTTCTCTAATTAAGACAATTGGATGTAGCTGGTTATTTAATGAAAAGTATAGATTAAGGAAATTTACAGGCTTCACCTTGTTCCTTCCCTGTTTTTCATTTCATGCTGCATGTCTGGTCACCTGAATCACATGTCAGTTTTTCTGTTTCCTGATTAGATAACTGCTAACTTTAAAACAGGAGAACAATACATGTGGGGTTGTTATTTAAAATGTGGGGGTGTTACAGGAAATGTTTTTTAAACTCATTTTATTGTAGAGATTTACAAAGCACTGAAGACAATCACCTATTAAAACAAACAAACAAATATAAAAACTGTAGTACTGTGAAAGAGCTACTCCATTTTTTTTTACTGTTCTCGGGATACTCACCACTAAAAAGGTATCTTTTCCTTTTAAATATTTGGTAACTTTATACTTTAAAAAGTAATTTCCAATATCTAGTAACAAAAGGTAGTGGATGCTCTCCTATTACATTTTATGTCTGAAAATTCCAGCAAAGGATAAAAAATGTTTTTAACATGTGAAGTGTGAAGTTCTTGAGCTCTTCATAGCTGGAAGGAAAAGTTTTTATTTACTACTGTTTGAGCTGGAGCTACAGCCCTGCACATTTTGATTTAAAATATTAACCAGGAAGAGAATATACGTTTGAAATTATTGCATCTGCTTTCAATAAAGGAACATTTATTTTATATATTTGAGATTTTACAGATTCTCTAGGGCTAGGAATAGCAAAACCAACAGATTTCTCCTTTTGATGTAGAAGATCAATATTGATGTAATTTGCATAGAAATTTGCCTCTTGTGGAGATGCTGCAGTATCTTCTGCGTGCCAGTTGACATCTACAGTTATTCCCCAGATATTGCGATCTACCATTAGGGCAAGAAGCCAAATTAATTGATCCCAATACAAAAGAGATGATATCCATTGGTGAAGCAGTTTCTCGTGTTGGTAGAGAGTTAAAGGATAAATTATGGGCAGAAGGGCAACGCAGGCAGTCTGGCATTGCCACGGGGTTGCACAGCAGTGATAACGACATAAGGCAAGCCAGCCAGTAGAGGGTGAAGCTTGTAGTATTTGGTTTCTTAATTTTTCATTTTCTAGCTCCTCTGAAGGATTTAAAATAAAGTTTCTGAATATATATTTCCCAGCTGTCTAATTGAGGGTGGAGATGCAACTGGGGACATGCCTCTGAAAGATTAGAAATGCGCCTGCCAATAGAAGTTATTTGATCTTTGTGCATGACCCCACACTGCTGACAGACGAGTACAGCTCTTGAAAGTGAAAGTTATTTATGTCAGGTCCTTGAGTACCAAAACAATATATACAGAAATATGTATACTCTCAGTTGTATGGAATTATGGTAGAAATATTTCTGCCATTGTAATACCCATAAAAATGTTCCAGCAGAAGCACACAAGAGTTGTGTACTACCTACGCAGGCCTTATTGGTATATATCTTTTGTATGGACAAGTAATGCTGATAAGAGATCAGTCAACAATCAAAGAATAACCAATAAAACAAACCAAAAAAACTTCCTAAAGTTCAAAGATTTTAAAGTACATGAATGGAAACAAAACTACATAAAAGCATTAAATTTAACCAACTGAAAAATTTCACATAGATTGAGAAAAGCAAATATTTGTGGTATCATCTCACTTTTAGCTGGATCTAAACAAAATCCTAACTTTGGAGTCATTCAGTGGCGCATCTCTAATAGCAGTCATGACTTAAACATTATTCTAGGCATGCTTTTGTATCTGTGTTTTCCATATCACCTGCTATCATACTGGACCACTAATGCAATAAATCCCCCACAGACCCTCTGGGTCTCATATTTTACAGAATTGGCTTTCAACATCCTATTTTACTTCTTGATCCTATTGCATGAATTGGTGTCTTGAAACTGGCAACATTAATTAAAATAACAATAATTCTATGGCTTTGAACTTTACTTGAATAAAATGA
Organism: Nipponia nippon; assembly: GCF_047370975.1. Taxonomy (NCBI): domain Eukaryota; kingdom Metazoa; phylum Chordata; class Aves; order Pelecaniformes; family Threskiornithidae; genus Nipponia; species Nipponia nippon. The sequence continues at coordinate 5,021,419 of NW_028262341.1, read as the reverse complement.
AATTTCAAGTTATATAAAGTAGACTAATATAAAGTCTCTTCTGGCAATTACACAGAAGGGTCAACACTCTGGCCAAGAATGATAATTTTCACAAAGTACTCATGTCCCTCTTCTCTAAGTATGCACTTGCAAGAAAGTAATTTTATTTTAAAGTAAATATCCATGCATATTACAGTGCTCTGGCACTGTTTTACCTCTGACATAAAATCTCAATTACAATGAATTACCCTTTTCAAAAATTTGTATCCAAGATGGACCTATGCAACTCAAACCCAGATCAGATTCTAGTAATAATTCTTTGTAGAGAGACAGTAAGGAAGGATATATAAAAATATTTATCTACATGTAAATACACACACGTCACCACACTTTTGTGCTCTATATCAGTGCATTAAGTTTCACTATAAAGCTGCAGTAGTTGCAGTTGTAGTGCTAAAACTCCCAAGGGGGTTTGCCTGTACTCTGAGATTTTGCAGGGGGAGAGAAAAGGGAGGGAACGTACTTTGGTACTACTGCCAGTCCTGCAGAGTTATGGCAGTCTGACTGCAAAAAAAGCTCAGCTGCCTTCCTAAAAAGCAATTTTATTTGCTTGCGGACAATTAATGGAGCAAATCTACTCACATAACTTCACAGAAAAAAAACAGCATAACTAATTTCAGCCAATATATGCCAATATATACAAAATAGTTAAATGACAATATGTACTGAACAATTAAATGTATTGCAAGGAGAATAAGCTACTTTTTTTTTTCCTCAATTTAAAAAAATATTTATGTCTGAGATGTACTTTGTGAAATTGTTTAGATTTCTGCTTAAGGAAACTTCCATCTTTTGAAAATCTAAAATAAATCTTTTTTCTGAAATATACCTTTCTAATTAATTTTTTTTGATGAGGTGTAAAGATTTTTAATATAAGTAAATCATACATGCTAACACAGATATTTCTGTTATTAAAAACGGCAGAGGAACTTGCACACCATATATTGGGAGATAGAGATAAATATATATTAATTCCTCATCATTTCACTGTTTTCAGACATCACAGGCATTTTCCCATCCGTGATATACTATCCTCTATTCTGTAAACAATTCCACAATTTCCAGCATAGCATTGAATTCAGTGTAATACAGTACTGAGTCCAGTGGAAGCACTTGCATGCATAAAATTCTGCAAAAGGCTATTTGCATTTTTTATAACTAATAATCAAAGTCTAGTCTATATTTGATTTTTTTTAATGAAAATACCTTTGCTTTACCAATATGTATACTGCATGAGAAAAGCTAAGCCTCAAGGCTCACCTCTAATAATGAAAAAAATTTCAATGTTATGGTTATACAATTTGAAAGTCTTTGTTTTGTTTTGTTTTTTTTTTTTAATTAGAGTTAACAGATACAGAAAATTGAAATACTCAATTTTTGCAAAGGCTGCAGAGATTTCAGTTTTACTGCTATAATTATCTCTGTAACACATTACATACAGAAGCAAGCAATTTTCTTTCCCAGTGTATTAGCTAAGAAATAAAATCTATGCAATTATACTGCTATTGTTTCAAAACAATGCATCCCTTGTTTTAATATGCAGTCTATATGTTAATTTCATAAATAAACAGAATACATAATTAACACTTCCACCATGTCACAATGTGTTTCTGGATGTTGTTCAGCTGGTGAAGCTGAAATGCCAAACATGTTGTGAGCGGTGGAGGTGACTCTCAGCTCTGCAAGAGGACTGAAGGAAAAGGTGCCAGCTCTTACCTGCAGACTGTTGAAGATGATGAAGAAGACTAACATCCAGAGGTGCCGGTAAGCCATGTGCAGTCCTCCCCACAGCCAGGTGACAGAAATCAGGGCAAAGAGGTACAAGACTAAGGGGATCTCTGAAAACCACAAACACAGCATTTCAGCTGGTGCGCCCTGGGAAAAACACTTTTTAAAGCATTACTGACACAGGACCCGGTTTTGCCGTCTCTGGCCAGCCTTGGAATTCATTCTCCAGCGATGGGCAGCCCTTCTCCTGCCCTAGCCTGGGCTGTCAGGACCCCCCCGGGGCCAGGAGACCAGCAGAAGGGCATGGCCAGCTGGGGGACTAGGGCATGAAGGGGCCAGGGGGGCACAGCACAGCTCAGCAAATCCTGCATGGGTGCTTTGCAGGTGGGAAGAGCACACGCAGAGTCAGAAAATGCGCTGACCTTGAGGGAGAGCTCTTGGCAAGCTCTGGAAATTTTGGGAGGAAACAGACTTTCAAGAATTGAGAGGAAAGGGAACAGAAAAAAAGCATAAAGACTGTTATGGCTCTGGCAATGTATAGAATTACATAGAAATTATACGAATAGCTTATTCTCTGATTTGTTGTTACTTTCACTGCAAGCCAAACATGAGAAGGTGTCTGACCCTATAAAACTCCACTCAGCTGAGGAGCCCCTCAAAGACAGACTGCACCAATTAACTTCATACACCTTCTAAAATATGTGCAGAATCTGTCCTTAAGCTCACACACACAGCTGCATTTTATATTCCCTACTGTATTTACAGCATAAAAGATTTAAGGAATGCTGGCAAAAAGATGTCTGCGTGGACAAAATTTGCAAAAAGGAAAGGAGAAGTTAGCTTTTGCCCCCAGTCATTCCTGTTGCAAACAGCCTGGTACACCATGCTGACCCTCCGTGTTGACTGTATTCACGGCAGACTTCAAAGTCCATGTTTGCCCAGGTCTGCACACTTCAGGGGCAGAGGTGCTCAGCCGGGCATTGCCCCTCTCTGCATTAGTCATACGGCATCAGCAAAGAGCGGGGACGCGCTTTTGACAGGCATCATTCTAGAAACAGCAGTTTGTGAGCACTTAGGCATTTCACTTAATACTGCACAAAAAGTAAGTGTCTTCTGAATATAGGCAACAGCCAAAGTCAAGACTACCTTCCAGCAAGGTAGGCAGTAGTTTCTTCAGGGTTGTAACTATTGCTTTGGCAGAAATGCATGTGTATATTTTTATAAACAAGGGAATGACTTAAAGCAAAGCACAATGTGAGCAGGCACTGTGTTCCTCAAGTTTCCCCTATTAAAGCCTAATACTGCTCAGTAAAACCTGGAGTCCAAACCTGGGCTGTTCTGCAACCACTGTTTGATAGTGTGACGTAACATTTAACAAAGAAAGATAAGTATTTCCTTAGTGAACTAAAATGAGATACTGTGTTAGAAATGAAAATCAACATTATGCTAGGGTAGAGGTAACCTAGGACTAAAGGTAATAAAACTGAAGTATTAAAATAAACTTAGTTCTTTGGACCAGTTAACAAGGCCTTGCTTTTCCTGCAGAGAAAAAAAAAACCTACCTGTTTTTACTGGAAAATAACAAAGGCCATTACAGCATAAAGAAAATCAGATTCCCTAAGGAAAAGTGTTTGAATGCTCAGCTCTAATCATTGCTAAGGTACTCCTGTTCTGCCACTTATGTCTGAGGGCATGATATAAATCCTCTCCAGTTTGGCCATTTGTAAATAGTGCTATTTCTGTGCAAGCAGGATTGCAAGCTTTCTCTCAGTGAATGGGAAGATGCAGTGCTATGAGCCCTAGGCAGCTAGAGACCTCCTGTAGGACTTGAGGAGGCATCATGGGTGGGTATTGGTGCCTTAGAATGGCATTAGATTCATGTATTTCATGTATTTCATGTCACAGGAGATCTAAAGGATCTGTACATACAATCAGTACATACAACACAGGGCCTGTGGAAGACCCATTCCTTATGAAGAGAAAGCTGGAGGCTAGACTGGATAACCTTGGTTGTCTCAAATGACAATCAATGCCCATTAAGCATCTGAATCACTTCTCCCATGGCAAGGTGAGGTCTGGCCAAAATTTATTAAAGGTCTGGGATTTCCCAAGGGTCCCTGATCCATAACACTAATAATACATGTGTATTTTTCAGAGCAGCATCAGGGGAAGAAGATTAAGGCTATGTACCTCTGTTATTTGTCTGGGAGGAACTCGATTTTGTTAGATGAATAGAATGGAAATGCGAAGTATTTATTATGCCACACTCCACAGGTACTAGTATCCCTTTCGCACAAAGCACCTGTCTCAAAGTCCCTTGGTCAAAATGGAAAAATTCCTTGTGGCCTCAACAGATGTTGAAACAAAGTTTTCTATAACAGCTACTAATATACATGGCCAATATCACAATGCTTTTACAATAATTAAAAATGTAAAGCCCTCTAAAGTACCAGGTAGTAGAGTAAGAAGTAGAGCATTAAGTATTTCTCTTTATCCTACGTTGCATACACTAATGAATCCAAATACTTATAAGCTGTGTACTTAACAATGTTCACAAAAAAAAACCAACAAAGAACTGGCAACCTCAAAGTTTTTGGGGTTTTAATACCAAAACTTACCAAAATAAAAAATAAGAAAACATACTTCAAAAAATGTCACTTTTTGTAAATGTAATTCTAAAGGTAAATTCAGTAATTATCTGTAGAGGAACTCATCAATTTATTTGTGCACAGATATTGATGGCATGATATCATCTTTTTGTTTAAATCTCAAAATCATGCAAAAAACTTCAGCTGCTTATGAAATTCAACTGATATAATGGACTGGCTACTAATGATCACTACGGCATACAATTCTAAATGCTGTACATAGACCAAAATGAACAATGAAGAGAATTATCTTGGGAAGTTGAATAATGGTTTGGCTTCTGTATTACTTTGCAATATGGTTCAACTCAGGTGGGGGGCAGGGGAGAGAAGAAAGCAAATTCCAGAAAGACAAACTGCCGGCAGTAGAACATGCCAAAAATTAACATTGTGATTTCTGCTTTTAGCACATAAACATCCCTTATGGAAAAATACCGTAATAATAATCATAACCTAGCACCACTAGATTGTCGCAGCCATAGATCACTGAAATAGCTGTGTACATAAAGCTGAATGAAATGGAGCAATATGATATCTAGATCATATACTTTTGATGTGCAATGATCTGACTTTATTATCTCCAAGTGTGTGTGAGGGGGAAATTTGATAAATTCAGTGCCATCTCACCAGAATAAAATGACCACAGGTAAAACCAGAATCACTGAAGCTAACAAGATCTCTATGGAGTGTACCTTGAGCAATTCTGCTAAAAATTTATGTAATGAATGCTACTCAGTAAAAACATGTCAATTTATATATGCATTATAACAATAAAGATGGTCTGAAGATACCTGCTTTTTACCAGAGGCTGAATGTTTGTACAGTTTATGATTCTGCTTTTATGTTTGTCAGTAACAATTGCTTCATTATCAGTATTGTAAAGGGTTAATAAAGAGTTGAAACTTTGGCAGTATTTAGTTTCATCTGTTTGAATTTTCTTCACCCATTTTGATCAGACAATTTGTTGTATTTAATCAAACAAAAGCTGAATTACTAGAACAAACATACCAGAAAATCAGCAACAATGTCTTTTAAGTTTGTAAAAACAGCTCTGCATAAAGGAAAAGGACACCAATAAATAGACTTGAAATGAACCAAAATAGACAGTCTAGTTATCTGTGGTTTCCCTCACATGGCAAGAAAACCAACACCCCCCTCCCAAACAAACTCAAAGGGTATTTCCGGGCAGATGAATTTTCTGGGCAGGCAAGAATTTTACTCTAAATCCAAGTGCAAGCAATTGCTTTTAGACTACTTGAGTAAGCCTTACCAGACAAAAGACTGCCATGGAGCAGTCAACTCAACATCAGTGTGATGTAGGGGAGATGTTTTCAAGTAGCTCTGTTGGGCATTATGTATTTGAACCATGCAGGTCCACATTTTTTTTACACCATTACCACACCTTTTTTTAATACTAGGAATGACAAAGGGTTTTATTTAAGCAACAGTCAGTTCACCCACTCCTTAAATATATATGTATATGTACCTATGTATGCATGTATCACCATCCCAACTGTTCATGCCTCTCCCTGAAATATCTCCCCTTTTCCCTAACTACAAGCTTAAGAAACATTGGCAGAGTTGATGACTCAATACTGATAAATGCAGCTTATGCAGGTCTAGTTGCAGGTTTTTAGAGTTTGAAAACTTACCATAGCCCAGCTTGGTATCTGGCCAGGTGAAATTATATATATTCAATTTACCAAAAAACTAAATGTACTCACTGTTTCTCACTTTTCACCATTGCTGAAAAAAAGATTATTTTCCTTATTAACTTACCTATAAAATTTATTTTTCTGCAATGCTTATTGTTCGGAGGGCTGCAGTACATTGTAGTCAGTTTTGATGGGTGGTAAAACTGTAGTTTTATTACAGTAGGGGAGTCCTTAGCATAAACACAAGATTTTGTCCAGTGATTTACATAAAAATTATGCTGGTGAGAATTTGAAAGATAGGCCACAATATGTTCATGACGGAGTTGGATTAGATTACAAAATTCATGAACCAGGAAAAGTATTAAAGTGCTGGAAAAAATGATTTACCTCAATGGGAGCCTAAAAGGAGGTGTACTGGGTATGAACAAAAGTTTATGTGGCCTTGCCTCCAACAAGGGCCAAAAAAGCTGGCCAGATGTGATACTTCTCCCAGCAATTCTTTCATTTACAACTCAGGAGCTTCCTGAACCAGACACAGTTTCTTTCTATTTAGGAATCTTCAGGGGACTTCTCTTTCACAAACTCATCTTGAACTAACTACAGTGAACTTTGATAATTCAGAGTATCCAGTGGCAAGGAACTCCACAGGAATAGCATAAGATTCAGGTAATAAAATGCCAGACTGCTCGCCTGAAACAGCTGTCAGCCTTGCATTTGCTGTTTGGTTTCCTTATAGCAGAAGCAAGAACAAGAAATAGAAGGAAACAAAAAACCCAGAACATTTCCAAACAGCTATGCTTTCCCATACAGTGGTTTTAAATCTGTAACAAAATAAACTCACACAATTTTATATTTCTGAAATAAACTTTGCAAAGAAAGACTATGGTGATAGTTTTAAGTCCATCTTCTGCTGTGCTATAAGACTGACCTACACAGAGAAATAATCTAATGATGAGACTCAAGTGTCTACACCTACTGCAACCTAAACAGGTTGCAGCAGCTTACTGAGGTCCACAAAGTTTACCACCACAGAACTGTGGTCCAGTCAGACTCTGCATGACTTCTTCAGAAATGAGAACTGCAACAGTTGTCACATCTATGTGCCACCAACTGGAAAAATGGTCAGAAATACTAAATTTTACAATACGGGATGAGACTGCCTAAAATTTATTCATAGCTGGGGCCTGGAATAGATTCTGCCAGTTGAGTAGTGCTGGTTCAGACACTGCAGAGAAAAAAAAGAGTAAGGGAGAAATAATTTTCCAGTGTCAAATGCATCTTGTAGACTAACTCCCTTCAAACATAGGGTTCACCTGTCTCGGAAAGCACGGGAAGGAGACACCTGCCAACCTCTGTCCCTGCATCTGACAGCACAAAGAGCCATGTGGCCTCTAGGTAGTCCAAGGCTGGGAGGACAAGGAGGAATGAAGAAGAAAAAGGTGGAAGCAGCTGTGAAGAAGAGCAAGAATATGATGAGGAGCCTTGCGGTGTTCCCCATCGTGATCCACTGTCACACCTTTGATGGTTCACCTAATGGCAAGTTGAAGTTGGAGGTGGATTTGTATATGTCATTGTAATTTCACCTAATGATGGTACAGTTCACATGGTTAACCTCTCTCATCCTTACGTAGTGCCTATTGATTACGAAAGAATAATTTGATGGTGCCTGCTGCAATCTGTTTTACCAGGGAGCAAAGCAGCAGTGAAAAACCTTCTGTACAATTTCAGTCAACAACTGCCCTCATTTCATAGCAAAAGGTTGTTTAAAAATGCCTTTTTGCTCTATATCTTATACATCACAGTTAGGAAAACCAATGGATAAGCACTTGGGCAGAGAGAAAACCTAGCATCTGAATGAACCAACTTGCTTGAACAAAAGTATCAAAACAGAAATAAGTGATAAGCCAAATGAAACAAAGGTCAGCTCATTGCTACGGACAAAATCTGTGGCAATACCAGAAAAGTAACTGAAATGAACTGGAAAAACAACACACTTCTTTTATGGATTGCAAGCACTGGGAGTCTCTTCAGGATACCAGGATTAGTCCATTGAGAATACCATGTTCAGTCAAGCAGGTGGGTTTTGATGATGTTTTTTCAATTGGTATCCAGTAAAAAGCATAACTTTTCAGTTTGAATTGGATTATATATTTCAAAAGATAATACATTTTCTTCTTCCTAGAATAGACATGTAATTCAAAAGAAAATAAACTTCATATTCTGAAATTGTCAGTTTTCTGTTTCTTCTGTCTGTAGAGTTAGAACTACTCCTTAACTTTATATATTCATTCTGTTTCATTACAAAACTGTCAGGTAGACTACCTGAAGGCTTTCTTCTTTCCTTCCATACCTGATATTATAGATAAAATTCTCCAGTACAATGAGTCTGAGCAGTGGAAAATGGTAATCAAATAGAAATTAATAAAATGGGAAAATATTAAATAATACTAAAACTCTGAAATGTAATGGTGAGTATGTCTTTGCAGCAAACATCTAGACAATTTAACTATGGAAAATAAAGAATGCACTATGCTTTCATAATGTATCCAAATGTTTGTATTCTCACCACTGTGTTGGCCCATATTATGTCTTTTCTATTGCTTGAAATGTTTAATTTTTTTCTAAAAATAGGAAAGTCAATAAAAGAAGCAATTAAATAATAGAGCTTGCATGATCTTCCGAGTTTACCTATAAATATTTACTATGTGTCTTGCCCTTAGGTTGTTAAACTGATAATGCAACTTTAATTGCTTTTAATTGTTCTTGGCTAGACATGAAGACCTACTGCAAAACCTGAAAGATCTTTACGTTTTCCTAGATGATTGGGGAGAATGCATAGCTTCAAAGAATTTCACTGATTTGTGGGAGACCTAAATTAGTAAAACATTTACAGACTATTGCTTAAGAAGTCATGGGTTAAACTTAGCACAGAACTACGAAAATGCCACAAAAACAATTTTTTTTAAATAAGCTTTAATAACAGTGTTTCAATTGCTTTTGACAACTGCTGTAGAAAAGGAGTTTGGTAACAGGATTTTGTGGCCAAAATAAAGAAGTTAATAGATTTCCTCATAGAGTTCAAAGGAGAAAATACCACCGCCACCACCAACATGCAATCAGCGACTCATGACAAAACCTCTGACTCCAGATTAGGAATGTTAAAGATGTGCAGAATTTAACAGTAGCTGATATGCAGATCAGAAAGCTGGTAGGTAAATGTCCATGAAACCCAATTAGACAAAATTATTCACAGATAATTTGTAAAAGTAGGAAGCAGAAAGCCTGTTAAAATATTTTTTTTCATTCATTTATATTTTTTGACATGCTGCTCTTTGTGGCAAGGAAGAGTTCAAAATTAAAGAATACCTGCTAAAAGAGAAGCACACCTCCCATTAAGCATGAAGACTGTATCATTACTACAAAAACATAAAAGATTGGCCTCTCTAACCTTCCCACTAAATCTCTTTTTTTTGGCAAACTTTCTCATACATCTTGGAGACACTTTATGGTATAATCAAATGAAAGACGAGGTATCTTATTATAGGTTATGTTATTACTGTTATGCAAGGAACATAGCAAATCCCAGAACAGCAAACCAAAAAAGAAAGAAAAAGTTTAACCTACTTATCTCCATATAATAAAATTATTTAGAAGTATGCAAAATATTAAATGAGTGCTAAATTCACAACTGTACAGGCATAACTCATGCAAATTAACTTGCTTCTGCAGATTTCTTTAAAGGAGGAAGCAAATTTGGGCCTGTGAAGCACTGTACAAACAATCTAAATTACATGACTGCAGATTATGCATTTAAGTTATTATCTTATTCAGATCTTTGTTCTTTATTTCAGCTGTTAATTATGCTTGTGCATTTTGTCTTAACTGTATTTGTAAAAATCTCAGAGGCAAAGATTTGTTTTTCTAATTACAAAAAAGAAAAGCCCCTGGAGCACTATGAAGACTAAAATATTATATCCAATTATTATCCAATTATTATCCAATATTATATCCAATACTATATCCATCACTGTTATGAATACTCTGAGTAATGTACATAACTCTTAGTTCAGAGGTAGCCAACCTGGTTCTTGATTTCTAGATGTACATTGTCATCTCAAGATGAAAGTACTCCTGCAATTCACTGTTCCTTCAGTTCTCTTAGATACATGATATGTATCTTATAATTCAAGATAAAGATTTTAGCATATAGCTCACAGGATAAGGAAGACATGTAACTACAGGTTTAGATACACATTCTCACTGAGAATCAAAAGTCCTGTCCTCAGTATAATTTCCTGAGCACAGAAGCATGGTTGGAATGTCCTGCACTTGCATTTCGTATGGCTTATTTGCTTCTTAAAATGTTCAGATGGTCGTAGATAGAGGTGGACCATCCAACATGTTCTGTCATGATCAGGAATTGCACACTGCTAAGACAATAAATATATTAAAGACATTTATATGAAGAAAGATGCAAGAAGGTAGTTAAAATTTTACAGCTAAATATCTAAGGCATTCTTCATGAAGTTCTATTTTGGCAACATAAAGTTTTAATCTTTAAATTAATTCTGGCATATTTACAATGATGATATCTGAATCAGGTAAGTTCTACTACATATTTATGCATAGGGCATGAAAATTATGCCACTACATGTTGTTCAGTAAATGGAGGTCATCTCTTCACAAAGGTATTATCAGAAAAAAATGCATGTGATTTATCAGTTCAGATTTTTCTGTTATATTGCCAAATCTTCTTGTGAAATTATGAAAGGTTAGCAAACAGTTGGAAAATAAAATTATGTATATTGGATTGCTGTCTTATTCATCTCCAATTTTTATATTTGCATATTGGGACTGTCAAGAAAAAGCAGTCATATCTTACATATGCCTATTTTAACCTCCTGTTATTTCAGCCAAATACAACCACCTTGCTTTATATAACCTGATTTCCTTCAAAAGCAGTCCTTCTCGTTGCAAACTTAAATATTAGTTCACCCAGAGGCTGTTTATCCAATGCAGACTTCTGACTTGGCTCCTGTCAAGGCTAACTTTTGAGAAGTTAGTTTCTATATATAGTAGAATAATCAGTCAACAGAACATGTTTGCTGAAAGGCTGGCAAACTGAATCAGTTCAAACTGAAGTCTCTTTTCTAGCAAACTCAACGCGTATCTTTGAAAGAGCATACTAGAGGTAGAGTTGACATTCTTTGTAAATCAGCTTTCACGCTATTTTCCAACACTTGCTTTTGAAGAGGAAGAGCTGCCTGCTCTAAGAGATAATTAATTCTTGACTCTCCCATTGCCCTTTCTTCTAGCCTTCTACTGCCGAGGAAAATTCCCTGACCTAAGCAAGCTGTATCAATCACCATGTAAAACAACACGACTAGCAACAGGGCAATTCTGGAGCAGTAAAAAAGAGTGTGAGAGGGCAGCCTCATATATTTGGTATTCCAGACAATTGAAATATTCTATTTATTTGTGCTTATTCTCTATTACAACCTTGTTTTAATCATATGCTTTTACAGCAATATCCCAGGCATAAGAAAAGAGTATGGTAAGCTCTCTGGGAAGATCACAAACCACTGCCAAAGGAATTGACAACAATTAGTAAAAGCAGAATTTTGCTGGGCTAGCTGTCCTTGGGCTATGATGTTTTCTTGAAAGCCTAGAAACTACCAGAATAGGGTATGAGAGATGTGACTCAAAAATACCCAGGATAAATCTAGGGGACTAGGAAGAATGTATCATAGAATCATAGGATTATTAAGGTTGGAAAAGACCCTTAAGATCAAGTCCAACCGTTAACCTAGCACTGCCAAGTCCACCACTAAACCATGTCCTCAAGCACCACGTCTACCCTTCTTTTAAATACCTCCAGGGATGGAGACTCAACCACTTCCCTGGGCAGCATCTTCCAATGCCTGACTACCTTTGTGGTCAAGAAGTTTTTCCTAAGATCCAACCTAAACTTCCCCTGGTACAGCTTGAGGCCATTTCCTCTCGTCCTATCGCTTGTTATTAGGGAGAAGAGACCAACCCCCACCTCGCTACGACCTCCTTTCAGGTAGTTGTAGAGAGCAATAAGGTCTCCCCTCAGCCTCCTCTTCTCCAAACTAAACAACCCCAGCTCCCTCAGCCGCTCCTTGTAAGACTTATTCTCTAGACCCCTCACCAACTTCGTTGCCCTTCTTTGGACACACTCTAGTAAATAGGCATGACAGAAAAGGAGGTACAACTAATAAATGAAAATCTGTGTATAAATGTATATAACACCCCCCCCCCCCCCCATTATAACCTATAGTTTTCCAATAAACTATTTAACGGTGTACAAACAGATCCTTTTTGCAGTTACCAAGGGGCAAAATTTTTCTCTTAGATATGCATGGTGAAACCCAGAATTGTTATACTGCTCTTAGTAACAAAAATACATGAGAGTCCTCTGTAGTATGGCTAACAACAAACTCTGTGGTCTTACAGACAGAACAAAATGGTAAACACAGTACTGCTACTGAGGTTCAGGAAGATGTTTTACTACAGCAGACAGGCTTATTGTAATATCTGTGGAAGACTAATCTGGTGGCGCTCTATGATAGTGTCTGCGTTGGTAAATAAGGGAAGAGCAACTGATGTCATCTATCTTGACTTCTCTAAGGCCTTTGACATGGTCCCGCACAACATCCTTGTTTCTAAATTGGAGAGATATGGGTTTGATGGATGGGATACTTGATGGATAATTGGCTGGATGACTACATTCAAAGAATTGCAGTCAGTGGCTCAATGTCCAAATGCCAATCAGTGACAAGTGGTGTCCTTCAGGGGTCCACACTGGGACCAGTACTGTTCAGTATCTTTATTAAAGACTTAGACAGTGGGACTGAGTGCACCCTCAGCACATTTGTGGATGATACCAAGCTGAGTGGCAGAGTAGAGCTGATGGCATCCCCTCCCTGCTTGAGGGAGGGGATGCCATCCAGAAAGACTTTGACAGCCTGGAGAAGTGGGCCCATGTCAACCTCATGAAGTTCAACAAGGCCAAGTGTAAGGTCCTATACCTAGGATGGGGCAATCACCAGTATCAGTACAGACTGGGGGAATGAAGAATTGCGAGCAGCCCTGCAGAGAAGGACTTGGCAGATGAAAAACTGGATATGAGCCAGCAATGTGGACTTGCAGCCTAGAAAACCAATTGTATCCTGGGCTGCATGACAAGAAGTGTGGCCAGCAGATCGAGAGAGGCAATTATAGCCCTCTCCTCTGGTGACACCCCACCAGGAGTACTGCATCCAGTTCTGGGGTTGCCAGCACAGGAAAGACATAGACCTGTTGGAGCAGGTCCAGAGGAGGCTACAAAAATGATCAGAGGGATGGAACACCTCTGCTATAAGGAAAGGCTGAGAGAGCTGGGGTTGTTCACCCTGGAGAAGAGAAGGCTCCGGGAAGACCTTCTTGTGGCATTTCAATATTTAAAGAGGGCTTGTAAGAGAGATGGAGAAAGACTTTTTACCAGAGCCTGTAGCGACAGGACAAGGGGAAATAGTTTTAAACTGAAAGAGGATAGATTTAGAATGGATATAAGGAAGACATTTTTTACGATGAGGGTGGTGAGACACTGGAACGGGTTGCTCGGAGAAGTTGTGGAGGCCCCATCTTCTGAAGTGTTCAAGGTCAGGTTGGGCAGGGCTTTAAGCAACATGATCTAGCGGAAGATGTCCTTGCCCATGGCAGGGGGCTTGGACAAGATGATCTTTAAAGGTACCTTCCAAACCAAACCATTCTATGATTCTGTGATTCTGGATAGTTCAAAATGAGCCTTCTTTGCAAGGTAAGCTTCAGATTAGTCCAACAATAGGAGAAAAGAGAGTAAGAAAATTTTGACTCAATTTTTACCTTAGTCACTTCAATATTCAATTTATTTGAAAGAAAAACAGTATACACTACAAATGAGGATAAACTGTACTGTTTCTATTCCTATTAAATTTCTATTAAAGTTAGTTATAGCCTTCCTCAAGTAAAAATCACAAAAATAGTACTTCAGAATTACTAGCTATAGTTTAAGAGGCTTTTCCTACAATCTATGAATTGGCTTAAAGAACGTACACTTAGAAGCCAATTTTTTTTTCTTTCAAATCTACATATCCAACCCCTTCTTCTGTTTTATGGTAATATGCAAGCCAGTGACCTTGCTATTTTATTTTTATTGACAATATTCAGTAGTGTTTTGCATGAATTATTGCAGAAAACACACGGGGTCATCTGTATCACACTGCAATTTTAACTGTGTTCTAACTGACTGACTCCCAGAAGGGGACTAAGCACTACTAGTTCAAATATTCACATGCCAATAGGTGTTTGTATGAATATCTACGTATAAATGATAATTACATGTCTATATATGTAACTTTTTCCTTTCTCTAATACTCTTTGCTTTCTGGAATTTAAATGAACAGGTGTCCACAACTACTAGTAAAAGTAAAGGCATATTTTAAAATATTTTTATCTATGTTTACAGCTCTCTACATTCAATATGTCATAATTGTTTACAGTGTCATTCACCCAGAATTTTATTCTTTTTCTAGAGAAAGTAACTAATGGAGAGCAGACAGTTTTCCAAAGCAGTGAATTTTTTTTCTTCTTCTTTTTTTCCATTACTTATCACATTGTACAAAGTGGGGAAGTTTGGGTTCTGAACCTCAGGCTGGAGGCTAGGAAAGGGTTTTTTTGCTGTAGGAATTAATTGTTGTGGGCGATCAAATAGGGAGGAAATCAATATGGGGATGAGAGCTAGAGACAAGCCAGAATAAGACACTACACATAGACAACTGTTCCTTCGTAGCTCCACCTTTCCTCTGGTTTTGCATGAAAGAGAGAGAAACCTTGGCTTATTTAGTGCCATAACAAAACAGCAAAGCGTGCCTGTGCAACTTAAGGAGGCAACGTTGCTAAAAGAACTCCCTACCCCATAGGATCTTGCAAATGGCTCTGAAGCGTGCACTGAAGAACGTGGTGCAGGTGTGACCCAGGAGCCCCTCTCTGTTGCTGAAGCAAGATATCATCATGCAGCTGATTGCAGGCAACTTTGCCATTATGAAAAATGGTGTTTCCCACAGCATCCTCTGTGGTGGTTGCAATAACAGCACTGAAGCAGGAGCAGGTCTCACTGAGTTTGTAAGAACATGGAGTCAGTGGAGTGATCTTGTCCAAAGAGTGGGTCATATGGTAAGGTTCAAAATTTAAAAGTGGTAATAGGTCTTACCACTGCAAACTGCCTTTGAATATATCTTTAAAAGCACAATATGCCCATAAAATATTAAAAATAATGTAAATATACTACCACTATCTCACATTTCAGGAGAGAAATATTCAGGCAGAAAGTCAGAGGCCTTTTTTTAACAGTAAATACCATGTTATGTAGTTATAGGCAACGTTACAAACTAGAGAAACCACTGGCCTTTCTTTCTGGAAGCTTACACTATAAACACAGCTACACAGAGAGGCCTTATACAACCACAGGCACCATAAACCTCACCAGGCAGCTCTTTTTCTTCTCTAAAACAGCCTCTCTCCAACTTGCTCTCACCCACATTGCATGAGGTACTTTCATTTCTGCTTGCAAAAGCCCTGTGGTAGCAAAACATCAGTTTGCCATGAAGGTGTAAAAGTAGTAAAAGTTGCAAACTGCTTTAAAAAACCCCATACCATTTTTGACATGTTACTGAATGTCTCTCTTCCTGATTTTTTTTTTTCTTTTCTTTTCTTCTGAGACCTCAGCATTCTCTATACCATTTTCTGGACTCTGTTGGAGAAAAAACCCACCCTGAATCCTATGTTAAATCAAACAAAGTTTTGTTGCAACCCTATTATTTTAACTCCTATTAGTACTTTCTGCCATTTTGCATGCCAGCTTTCCTTATGGCATTGTTTCAGTTTTCAGTTGGTTGGTTGGGTTTTTTTTGTTTAACTGCTCTGAGATGAGCCTTAACCTTCAACATAGGAATATGGAATCTCCATCCTTAGAGATACTAAAAAAAGTTATTTCTAAATAAATAAACTATATTATTCAAGACTGAATAAGGAACCACCTTTGTGACTGCTCCAGGCAGTCCCTTTTATATCAGAAAGAAAGGAAATTGTAAAGTGCAAGTAAGATCTTGGGTATCATACTTATAAGCTTATGTTTATCAGACCTTATCCAAATTCATATAGCTTTTAGGCAAGCTGACATTTTGTCACTAAGAAAGAAATTAATATTTGAAGAAATGTCCAGATAATAAATATTTAAAATTTATTTTCATTTTCTCATAGAAGGAATATATTTCTACAACCCAACTGTTCAAAAAAGCCAAACCCCCTCATTTCATAATACAATTATCACTGGAAATTTGACCATTTGAACAAGACAGCTGCTCTTTATAAATCTGAACAGTTACAAGCACTGGAATACTCAATGGAATTTTTTAATAATGCACTGTCCCTTTTAAGTTCAGATGATATTTATCTAATGAGTTGGGAAAAAATGATGCAAGAATCTTTCGCAAGTTTATGAAATCTAACTGGATTCATGCAGTCAGGGAGAAAATAGATACATTTCTATTAAAAATCTCTATATTTGCACTTGTTTATGAAACTCAGATTTTTTTTCCAAGAACACCATGAAAACAAAAGAATTATTCTAAGCTTCCCACAGAGTGTCCTATTATTACAGTATTGCTCTAAACTGCTGCAACTTTATTTTGGGAACATTATTGTATTTGAATTGTTCTGACAGAGGAGACCAACCGATACTTCCTGTTTTGCACGAAACAGGTCTTTTCTTTCAAGCACGTTTCAGTTGCGAGTAGTGCTAGGAAATTTCAAAACAGAGGCATTAACTCCAAATACTCCAACACGCAGATGGCTCATGACTGCAGTGACCTACTATACTGAAAAACACAAGGGCCAGGAGCTGTGGCCAACACCTGGGGCTGAGCAAAGGAGCACAGCATGCGTTCGTACATTATTGCTGCCCCACACACCTGCAATCAGTGCTCCTGAGCAGCCCCAGCCTTCCCTGGGACAGGGCTGTTCAATACCCCCCGCCAAAACCAGGCATGGGGACACAGTGCTTCAAGCAGGGCAGTGCTGTGTCTTATCATTATTCTCTTTACTGGACTAGACATAAGCAGTGATACTAATTTCTTGGTTTAGGTTTAGCACATTTTTATCCTCATAAGACAGTTAAGCATCTGCATAACTTCCATCATTAAAGTACTTTGACAGACTTCAAAGGGACCACTAGTATGCTTAATCTTAAACAAGTGTGTAGGTATCTATTGAATTGTGGTTTCTAGTGGGGTTTTCTGACCTTGTGAGAACAGTCAGTACTGTTCTGAAAGTCCAACTTGTTTGCGTAGGCGTCGCCCACGAATCATACCTGCAGCGTTTGTTCTTCCTCTGAAAATATCGTCATACGCTTTCCATTGTGGGGTCACCTGGTAGGCGTGGATGAACACCACAAAAACCACTACCAAGCACATTAATGGCACCAGAGCAGCGGTGAAGAGAGCAGCGTAGGCATTTGGAATGAAGCACCTGATGGAAAAAATGGAAAAAAATTCTGTTTATGAAAATAAGAGACACCTTATGCTTTACAAACCACAAAATCTTTAACTCTGTTCCCAGAGCAAACTTGATAGGATGCATTGGGTTCTGTTGGTTCTTATCTCCTTATCGTATCTTAAATAATATAAGATTTGCACCTTAAAAGTATGCATGTTATATTTTAGCCTAACCAATGTTGAAGAGATTTAAACTGTTGCAATGGAACAAATTATATTTTAACAAACTCCATGCATGCTATATTCATTTAATGTGATCACTCTTAGTCACCAAAGTCTAAAAGGGCATGATGCAATTTTCTATACTTAGCTACTGAAACCACAAATTAAATTTTGAGAAATATATTTTTAAAATAAATGAACAAGTCTTAAAGGCAAGATAACTATTCCTCCTCAAGCTGTTGGAAATTATATGTCATTTCCACACTGAAGCCTAATGTTCACTCCTTCCTGCTTTTTTTTTTGAATTGTCCTGTCTCTCCTTACCCTTTCCATTTATTAAGTTATTATTATTTATAAAGATGTGACAGGAACACGAGCTATTCCAAAAAGAGTCAAATTACGCATATAAGACGATGACTTGAAGGATATGGAGATGATAGCTAAAGAGAGCCTCAACGGTATGAGAGATCAGGGTTTTCTGTGAACTCCCTTGAGGTCAGTATGTGCTTTACTGCCACTGACCTACTCTAGAGATGACGCACAACGGATTAGCCCAAGGGACGGCTCGGGAGTCAGTATGTCTAGAGAGTATGTGGTCACTGCTGTCCCTATTAAGAGGGTGTAACTTACCCAGCCCTTCTGTTTGTCAGGTCAGCTCTGCTGAATAACCTTAGAGTCCATGCTGATATAATATACATCTGAGAACAGCCTGGGTACATGTTTCACTGTACCTGGTATAGCCTCTGGCTTTGCTTAAGTGGACATGAGTACTCTGTCCAGCAAGTCCTGCAAGACTCTGGGATTGCATTCTGTGCCAGCTCTGCCACAGCATCAGTCAGGCACACTCAGTGCATCCCCAAATCATTTCCAGCAGAATCTAGATACCTTCTACAACTCTCTTCAAAAGGTACAGGCTCAGTCAGACAGCAAGTTGAGATACCACCTGATAACATCACTGAGAAAATAAGCAAGCAAGAGGGAAGGTAGGAACTCTCTATTGCAGTTAAAGGTGTTTGTTTCACAGAACCACAGAGTGGTTGAGGTAGAAAAGGACCACTGGGTGTCATCTTGTCCAATCCCCCTGCTCAAGCATGGACACATAGAGCTGGTTGCCCAGGACTGTGTCTAGATGGTTTTTTAATATCTCCAAGGATGGAGACTCTCTGGGCAACCTGTGCCAGTGCTTGGTCACCCAGACAGTGAAAAAGTGTTTCCTGATGTTCCGATGGGGGTTCCTGTGTTTCAGTTTGTGCCCATGGCCTCTGGCCCTGTCACTGGGCACCTCTGAAAAGAGACTGTCTTCATCCTCTTTGCAGCCTCCCTACAGTTATTTATATACATTAAAAAGATCCCTTTGAGCCTTCTGTTCTCCAGGTTGAACAGTCCCAACTCTCTCAGCTTTTCCTCATAGAAGAGATGCTCCAGTCCCTTACGCATTTTGGTGGCCCTTCATTGGACTTTGTCCAGTCTGTCCATGTCTCTTTTGTACTGAGAAGCCCAGAACTGGACCCAGAGCTCCAGGTGTGGCCTCATGAGTGCTGAGCAGATGGGAAGGATCATCTCCCTCAACTTGCTGTCAAGACGGTTGGCTCCTGGATACAACATGTCATCCATTTCATCCTTCTTATTTTTAATACTGCTTAGGTATGAAAGTTATTTTTGTTCCCCAAATGTATTCTTGAGTGGGCCCAATTAGCATTAAGACCTGAAGGCACATTACCATAACTTATGCTGTTTTTAATGATTATACTGAAGCCAAGAATCTTAGCAGAAGTATAGTCTTCTATAAAATCATTTTATATTCTGAAACCTGTAATTTTTTTCAATTTGATACATTTTTGTATTTCAGAGATCACTTATGCTCTTAAAAAATTATCTGAACGTCTTGAAAGTTTTCTGTGAACACTCCTTTACATTCAGTTAACAAAAGCTGCATGAAACCAAAAACCCACAGAGATGGGTCAGTTTTACTAATACCCCTAGGTACTTGCTCTAAAAAAGACACCGAAAAGTTATGTAGACAAGAAATACACAAAGCTGTATTAATTTACAAATCTTATTTTGGATTTTTGTCTTGAAAGCAATCGTGAGCAATACAAGAACGACCACCACTTCCTGTAAATTCTATTCACATATAGCAGTGTGATGATATATGTTGAAAGATACCTTTTATGCTGGAAATCATATGGGATATCATTATAGGGACCAACTGAAAATATTTATTATACTTGACACTGGGGGCACACATTTATTATTCCATTACCATGACACATTTGCCACATGGACCTACCATGTGTCTCGTATCCCTAGCATTGGATAGGAATAGAAGAAAAATGTCCCAAAACGACAACTAAGTTGGTGTTCCAGAACACATCTATTCTATAGAAAAAGGCCTAGAAAGACTGATATGGAGACTGGAATGAACTACATAATTACAAACCTTACTTGTTTAAAGAAGAGCATTATCTCCTGCAGTATAGCCCTTAAGCAAGTTGCTTTTTTTTTTTTTAAACAGGCACTAGACTTTGTAAAGTAAGTCTTTAATCCATGAAAGACAGAACCATTCTTCATAATGAAGTTATTCTTGTATTTCTTTCTTGGGTAAGTAACTATAAGGTTTTTGTTTGTTTTGAATCTGAGTAATAGCAAGAAAAAATACAGCTACCAGTTGAAATACATGCCTTGTGAAATGGGGATGAGAAAAATCAAACACTGTTAACTTCTTCAGAGACTGTCATTTTGTTACAAAGCTTCTGTGACCTCCTGTGAACACTTTCTAGTGTTTCTTGCAGTACCAAATTGTACATTTTTTCCTGACTGTTTTGAGAAGTTTTGCTACCAGCTTACCTAGCATCGAAAAGACAACTGTTTAGCTTTCATCCCAAGCTGCCTCCGCTCTTGCCCTTCTTGACTATCATCTGAATGAAGATTCCATCTTTGCTTCTGTTTTGACCATCTTGTTCTGACCATTGACTTTGTTTTGATCCCTGATTTTGTTTTGATTACTATAAATTTCTCTGGTAACCTTGATAGTAACATATTCCCATTGGTTGATTCTCTTCCACTGCTCTTAGCTAAACCAATTTCTTTTCATTATCTTCAAGAATCCCTCTGGTAACCTCTCAATCTCCTACCCCACTCCTGGTGTCACTTTTTCCATAAACAGCAGTTTACTTCCATATCAAACACTTCTAATTTACAAAATTTTTTTCCAACTTATGAGAACATTAAACACATTATCTAAAGCCCTGTGTAGGTCTGTATCTGTTATAATTCTATGAAAGAAGCTAGAAATAATTTTAGAAATAATTGTTTTTAGTATGTATCTTCTCTAAGGTATAATTCCATAGTAGTATGCAATGATTTGTTAATCATTTTAAAAGTGAAAAAAAATCAAACAAACCAGGAACTATATTAGTTTTTTTTCCTTCAATATGAAGCAATAAGACACTTGCTTTACATATTTTTTGCCAGGAATAGAATGATGAGAAACAGCTTTAATATACAAGATTTTTTTTCTCTCTTGAGAACTACTGCAGATGTTCATTCAATCTAAATTGATACTTTTAAATACAACAAACACGGAGAGATTAGGACATACAAATTAATAGACAACATCATCTCTTCTTTGGAAAAGATGTAACCTCAGAAAATCATATACATTTAAATCAATTAATTTATTAAAATGACCTCACTTATTGGCCTGCCAGAATCAGGGCTTTACCTTGGTTTTGCTTTTTTTTCCCCTTCTAATCTATAAAATGGGATTGCTAGGCTTGCTTTCTTCTCAAGGGGGCGAAGCATGTTTATCTGACCCTTTAAGTGTGTTTGTAAAGTCTTCTGTGATATCTTAAACCATAACATTTCCTGAAATCTGGAGAAGGATTCCAGCTACATAAGATGCAGAAGGCCCTCTTTTATTTTTCCTAATATTTTTAAAGGAAAAAGAGAAGACAACTGACATGATGTATACTGGAACTATTTGTTAACACAATTATATAATTAATATTAAAAAAAGAAAAAAAAAACAAAACAAACAACCAAGCAACATTGCTAAGAAAATAAGGACTATTTAAAAAATTCAGGGAGTTATTCAATGAAAGGACTGACATATTTTGTTCCCTTCTAAACAAGAAAGATTTAAAATTGCTCAATGTGTTATAGATAGTTTCATTCCTTTATTGCCATGTCTTGAATTCTAAGGGCAATCTCCTTCAAATGTGTCTTGAAACTATGGAAAGTTAAGTTTGACAAAAAATTGCAAGTCTTTCAGTCTAACAAAAAATATCTGGTGTTCTCTTTTAGTTTTGTCAGCAGGCAGTTAACCTTTTGATGTTTATTTGTCACATGAGTTTCTCTCCAGAGCTAGACGTAGATTATTATTATTATTACTGTTGTTGTTGGTATTTTTTTATTTATTATTTATTTTAATTTTTATTATTATTATTTAATTCTGGGGACAAAGCTCGACAACTCTTGTGCTTCTTCCTTGCTTTTGGCACAGTGAGTTGGCGGGCAGCCTGGCACAGAGAACAGAGAGTTGTGGCACCATCTGAGTTTGCTCATATTGCGCATGTTACATCAGGAAAGTAAAAGGCAAAGGTCAGACACATGAATTTGCACTTATATTTGTATTTCATCACATCCATTTAGAGAATGAAATCTGTGTACCTAAAAAAACCCAATAATGAAAGCCAAAGCTTGAATCATTTATTCATGCTTACTCAGCAAATTCTTCACAAAGTAGATGACACAATGTTAAAAAATGGAAATATGCAAGTTAGTTTATGATCTACATATACACTACTAGATGTTCACACACTCTGGGCTTTCTTAAAAAGCAACTAACTCTGTTCCAGATCTTGGCTTTGTTGTGGAAGAAAGCTATATTACCCTTGAGTTGGCATTCCATATTTCTTCTAGAACAAGCTCAAAAATTTTATAGTAAGTGCAGAGCAGGCTAGACAATGGAAACGCTTTTTGCAAATAATTACTTGCTACAGAGTTGTTAATCTGACAAATTATCTGCAGCAAATTGTGTATGACCTGTATCTAAGCAGCATACCAAAAACTAAAATGTCTTTCTATTATGAACTCATCCTAGATGATGATATCTATTATCTGCTTCTGAGGTTCTGGGCAGCTTCTCTGAGAAGATCTGTTCTCTTGCATTGCATCTCAGAATCACCAATAAACTCATTTCTCTGCTATATGTTTGTTTGCAATTTCAGCTGACAAATTGCTCCTGTGTGGGCCTACATCTAGTGCAATAATTCTTACAGGAGTTTATGCTGCTTCTTCTGGTCTCTTCTTCCAACTTTCTGCTTGTTGTTGTATACTGCTGTTCTTTATATCAAATACCTTCACAGCTTTTGGCAGCAAGGTACAAAACCAAAGCACCAAGTGTCCAGGTAATGCTGTACTATTTTATTTCCCTTAGCACCAAGCTAGAGACCCTGGTCCATGGACTCTGCACAGACGATTCAGGATTGCTGCTGTTTTATGCACATGGCCATCTATCACGATTGTAGAATAGATGCAGTGAATCAATGCAGAGTAGCTCATGAGCCACTGAGCTTTAAAGCACAGCATTTTAAAGCAAACAAAAAATAATGCTCATTGACTTTAAAACTACATGCAGTAAAATGCAGCGTTTAGCAACTCTTTGAGACTGAATCAGTGGTGGGCATACTCTCAGAGCAGATAACTGTGGCAGCTTTTGCAGTGTCAAAACCTCCTGAACCTCATGAATTCTCAGCCTGAACAGATTATACAGTTCCAATCTTTGTTTTATATTGTAACAGTAGTCATTTTCCATAAATACATTAAGCAACCAGATTAATGTTCGTGCTGTGTTTTGTTTTCCACTCCCCTGACAGGGAAAGAAGTATGTGGACAATTTTGTTTGTATGTGCTGTTTTTTTAAAAAAGTTGCTTATGTTGCTATGAACTGATGTGAAGAAAACCAGTCAGAAAGGGTATGCTGAGCTTAAAATGGGTAACATTGGAGTGATACTCACTAGTTCCTGAAGAAATTCAAGCCACATTCATACCAGAGAAATTTCTGTTTCTAGAGTAGATAAGATTCTAGACATTTCTATAAGATTAGGCAAAAATTCACAGTGCCAAAGGGACATGGGTTTAGACCTGTAGTCTTCATTCCACTTCATGCAGTCTTCTAGATAGGCTAACAACAGACTACACAACACCATGAAAACATGGACTCAACACATATTAAAATTCAGTGGAAGACCCATTTAAAGAGAGTGGCCCAATCTGATGTGTCCTATGGCTGCCTTGGGCAATCATGTAGCACTTATTTGGAGGGGTTTTAAGCTTTACTGCACAAATAGGAAGTTTGCAACCCAGCCAAAAAACAGCTGCATTTATACCAGATGCTACCTTGCTACTTAACATTGCAGCAAATGTTGGCCTGTGATGGTATCATGGACACAGCTATGGGATGGTTTAACACGGGTGAGAATTTGAAAATATTTTTGAAGTACCATCAGCAATGACTCACCATCCCTATGAACCTTGTACTAAAGGAAATTGTACTGTGTCTGAGAACTAAAAAGCTTTTCTCTCCGTAAAAAAGCTTTTCTCTCTACCACACCCTACGTCATTACTGCCTGGTGTCTGTCTAGCCTGATAAAGAACACACAACCCTTCCAAGAAACCTGTTTCAGTGCTTCACAGCATTTACCTCTAGACACCATTTCCCAGTGTTAAATCCTTCTTGGTGTGGTGTACACGTTACATCTTGCCATAGCCAACACAAATGCGGGAAACAGATTTTTCCCTTGTTTGCTGCAACATTTCTTTATCTACTTGTAAATCGCTATAATTTTCCCCTTTGGTCTTCTTTTAACTGAACAATCTAGATCTTTCAGTCTTTCTAAGCATATTTTATATTTAAGACCTTTGTCAGTCTCAATAATTACACTATTTTGCTAACGTACTTCTTAAATTATGAGGTCCAGCACCTTTGATAGCATTTCATGTCAGTACATGACTACAGCAGGACTTTATGTGTCCTTAACACTAAGTTGCTTTATAGACAGGCCAACACCACGTCTGCCTTTTGTGCTGTAGCACAAAGTTGTTGACTCATGCTCAGTTTATCATCCACAATACGCATGAGATCTTTTCGTGCAGAACTGGTAAACAGTCAGTTATTCCCTATCCTATTTTTGCATAGCTAATTATTCTTGGCAAGATACAATTCTTTCTACATGTCCCCACTGAATACCATACTACTTTTTCAGAACAGATCTCAGATGTCAATAACATTATGAATTATAACAGACATTCAATGTACTTATTTCCCAACTTTGTGCTGTGGTAAATATGAATGGAAACTCCTTTATCCCAGGCTTGTATTATATGAGGCGAATGTAAAATTTTCCAGTCCATTAGTAACCAAGGAAGATGTTGAACAATATTTGAAAGACATTTTAAAGTCATGATTCCTTGAGAAGTTCCATCTAAGAATTCTGAAAAATTTACCTGAGAACATAGTCTGTTGACAGTCTTTTTCAATATATCTTTCAATATATAAGGAAATTTGAGATAGACTAACATTGCTCCAAAGTTCAGAAAGGGCAACAACATGATCTAACTGATGTATCGGCCTGTTGAACAGATCTAACTGAACAAATATGAACTCATGAAGAATTAAAAAGCAAAAATCAAGATGCTTTTCTGGACAACAGACTACATCAGATAAACTTGATTTCATTCTTTCCTGAGGTTACAGGTTTGTTTTATAAATGCACTTGGAAAATTTTGACACTATTATTTGAATTACACAGGGGGATGCAACACAAGGAAAGTAAATTTGTAAAACCTACTACAAATCTACCACACTCACTGGCTAGTTCTTAATTCTGCAGAAAAGAATTTGGAAATTCCTGTGGATCACATTAAGCAGAACATGAGGCATAACTTTATGCTGCTGCAAAGAGGTAGATGTCATACTTGGATGTATGAACAGCAGTGTGTGTTGCAACACATATGAAGTAACTGTTCTGCTCTAGTCAGCATTACCAAAACCTCAGTGGCAAGCTGTGTCTGGTTTTGGCACGTTTCAAAAACATTAATTGAATGAATAAAGTTCACAGTAGAGATGTGAAGGCTACCAGAGGTCTTATAAATGTGTTCCACTCAGAAAGACTGAAAAAAATTGTTTTGATTTGTTTTGTTTTGGGTTTTTTTGTTTTGTTTTGTTTTGTTTTTTTCTAAAGAGAAGGGACATGTATTGGGAAACTACAAGTAGGCAAAAGAACTGGCAATCTACGAGTAGGAAAAAAAAATAATACTTTCTCTATGTTGTGATACATTTTTCTTGCTGGAAAACACAAGCTGAGGGGCTTAAATTTCAATTTGCAGCATAGAAAGAAAACTTAGTGATGGAAAATAATTTTTACAAGACTTTTGAAGATGTCAGGGCCAGCTCAAAAAGCACAATGCAGGAGATTGCAATTGTCAGGACAATGCTTAGACAATCAGGCCTCTGTCTCTATGGATGCATTTACATCCAAGTATAGCTTGAAACAACATTTATCAACTAGATGTTGGTCCAATGTTGGCACAATACATCTGTCTGGTTAAGTGAAAAGGAAAACGAAGGATCTAGGAAGAATTCCTGTTGTCATTCAATACTGACTTAGTGGGGGACAATCACACTGGCAAATGAAGATCTAGGGATCTATAGTCAAGCATGGATCCTCTTACCATCCAAAATACCTAACTCTGTTTTGCATCACTCCAACTAGGTATTTTCAAAACAATGTCTAGGCAGAGGCAGACTGAGTAAAAAAGGTCATTACTGATGAAACTACAGCAGGTTTTACTCCTTCCATCCTCTACAGTCTGTCAACACCAACCCTACTCCAAGCCTTAGCGCTCTCAAAAATGCCCATGTGCCACCTGTGAGGGCACACCATACATACCCTAAGTTTTGTGTTATAAAAACACTCCCTGACTGCTGTCAATGTAACTCTCATGTTGTTTCAGATACTCTGAATTGAAAAAACCCACACAAAGCAATACATTTTATTGCTACGAAGACTCTTTGAAAAGACCAGAGCAGATACAGGACCAAGTGCTATGTAGTTTTGGCTGGTGGAGAGATTTCAAACACATGTGAATGAGAACCAGTCTGTGTCACTTAACCTTTGGGCCAGGTATCTGTCCTTAGAGCTCTTTTATTTGCATGAATGGAATTTGAGGCATCATTTTATAATTTAAAATACTTTCAAAAGTGACAAGTAGTAAACTCCTCAATTCTAAGAGGCCTAGTGAAACAGCTAATTTTGGGTGACGGTGGATACCTAAGGTGATGGTGGATACCTAACAGCTGGAGAGAAGCAGATCCCTTTATAGTATTTCAAGTTGGTCCTGAAAATTTATACACCAGTATTTTTTTTTCTTTGTCTTGGCATACTGTGGTAAGATCAAATTTCTACAGAAAACTCAATGATGATTTGGAGAATGTATCTCCTTACAGTTTTTTTACAGTGTTTATGTGTAAATTAAAATCATTTAATAAAGTATATTGAAATAGTGATTCATTACACTAAGTTCATACTGTGATAATCGTATTTCAGTAGTTAAAATAGTAAAATATATAAATGAAGGCCTAAACATAAAATTTGGATGTCATAATTTCCCAGCCAGCAAAAGTGAATGCTTATATCTGTGCTGTTTCAGAAACTGAGAGCAGTGTTTGAGCATCTTTGTCTGAGGCAGAAAACTCCAACAACTACAGAAAAAAAAAGTCATAATAAAATAATGTATTGCAGCTGCATAATGACCTTCATTAAAAGAAAGCATCAGTTTCCATTCTTTTAAAAATACATTATTACATAATGATGATGATGATAATAATAATGATTGTGATAATAATGTTGTTTTTCTAAATGCTATGTATCCCTCACCAAAAAGTGTAAAAACATGATTTGATAAAAACAAACATCTGGCTTCCAGCATCACTACACAAGGCCATGGATGCCTTGATAAAAATAAGACTCAAAAGGCTATGGCAGCTGTACTGAAGCTGAGCATTAATGGTCAGATGCACTCTGCTTTTCTAACGGCTCATTATTCATAATAACCTCAGGCCCACAGCAAGTTTTAAAAGAAGTGACATGGCTTGGGTAAATCGAACACTGGAAGGCAAGCACAGTGGTATCGTGACTCAGGAAGACACAATATGTCCTCTTTCATGATATAGTCCTTCAGAAATCTTCATATGAGCACACTGAGAAAGGACCTTCCCTCCGATTAGGCTGATTGTTCTACATGACTGAGCAGGGAAGAACAATTTCACACCAGTCAGCATAAATTACAACTGCCTCTAAATTACACTTGGCAGGCCAGAGTGGTTGTTCAAGCAGTGGAGGCTGACTGAAATGTGGCATGGCTTCATATTTTGATGACTCTCTGATATGCAAGGGTTTCTTTTAGCAAGAGGTTCCTCTCAGGAAATAGATTTTTTTTTTTGTCTGCTCTGTAACAAAAGAGTAGCTCAAAATAACCAGGAGAGAGCTGTCTGATTCATATTTGCATCAGGTAACTCCAATAGATGGCCTTATGGTAAGGTGAAAGCAACACTGGTTTATAACTGAGTCAAAGGGTGTTGCTGGAGCTTTCAAAGAGTCCTGACGCAGCCCACACCCTGCTGACACTGCCTCGGCAGGATGTGGTTGCCCACCAGCTCTCCTATATTCTTTGGAAAATCCCTGCCACTTTTTTTTTTTAAATGACTTGCAAACAAACTGCATGCTTAACACATGTTGGCCAAATTTCATGGGCTGTATCAAATTTTAAACTGAACTCTGATTTCCTTAAATCAAGTCACAGTTCAGCATTATAAAATAGCTCGAATTTCGGTTTTATTAGAAAAAATCTTGGAAATGTATTAATTACACATGGGAAATTTCTAACTAGACCATTTAAGATTTTAAAGTGGTATTTACATATGTCCTTGCTCTTACTAGAAATATTTTTCCTATTTCTTTCCATAAAAAAAGGTAACCACCTGAGAACTGGGTCCTAAATACAGACTCTATTGAAATTAAAGGGTACATGATGATTACAGAAATTTTTAAAAAACTGACATTCTGCTGGAGTTACATTTTATGAAGAAAAAAGTTTTCTAATATTAGTGGGTTCCAGTACCAAAGAATACTGTTATGTGTAAAACACCTCTGAAATTTAAGATGCCAGACACAACAGTTGTAAATACTACAGTTCTCTCCACATGATATGTATCTGAAGCTATTTAAATGTCAGTTCCTGTTGCTTCTAGTTCTGAAAAAAATCCTTTCTGTAATCTACAAAGTAAATTTGCTAAAAATTTATGAGCTTTCTGCCAGTAAGATAAGACATTTAGGAAAACTAAGAAAATGTCAGGTAAAACAAATTGGAAATGTAACAAAATGCACCAGCATTTATAAAGATTTCTTATTTTTAACTTAAACAATACAGTGTTTGTTGAACTTCTACCATAAGGTCATGTCGGTGCTGTTACCGATAAGCGAAGAACACTAACATAAATAAATGTTCTTGCTGATAAGTGAACCACAGGCAACCCTTCCTGATATTAGTGAAGTTTTTTTTTAAAACTTTGACTCAATTCTCACCTCCAAACAAGGCAGCCAGAGAATCTCCAGCTCTGGATGTTAACAGAGGCTTTTGCAATATGTAGAGTTTTGTTTGGGGTTTTCAGAATGTTTTTTTTTCCCCCTGCTTTGCAAACATACGCAGCTCTCAGTACAGCCTGTGCAGGACACCATGCAGAGCGGAAGCTCGCGGCATTACTGCTCTGGAGGAAGTACCAGTTTCTTTCCTCACAAGCAGTCTGAAAAACCTACATTTGTAAGCCTGCAGAGCGGCAAGTCTGCACCCCTGTGTCCCTTATCGAAAGTACTGCATCTGCCTTTCCCATATGGTGAAATGGCAGATATGCGCCCAGCTGCCTGTGAGGCCACCCAGCAAAGTGAAGCTCTTGGCTCCGGGCCCTGCTGCTGAGCAAATGCCGAGGGCAATGCCCGAGGAGCTCAGGTCCCCTCCAGCAGTGGTCCCACAGCGCACAGCCACCTCCAGCAAGGGGCACGGTTGGCACCACTTCCATGTCTGTTAGCCCCAGAATGACAAACTGCCACTTGTTGAAGTCTGAGCATTACTGGCTCCACCAGCTGTTTATTAACAGGGTTTTACAAGGCTGTGCTTTGTTAGCCAGTGTTGGCATGCTGCAGAAACAGACTTTGAGATAAGCTGTTCTTTGCCGCTGAGTGTCCTGAAGCCAGCACAGCTCCCTGAGGGAGAAGGGGCACCTACCAAAAACGTGGAACAGCAGCCCCTGTGTAAGCACTGAGCCTCAGCCCCCAGACTACCTTTCTGGTTGGAGCTGCAAGTTCATCTTACACTTTTGTACACCTTTGCAAGAAATCTTATTCTCTTTATGTTGTGCAAGTTCTTCATAAACCCATGGCCACGATGTTCCACCAGCTGTTTCATAGGCTATCCTACACTTATATGTGGTCTTGATCCATAAAGTAAAGGTGACAACTACACAAATGTTGATGTCAAAATGTAAAAGATTCCTGCTTCAATTTGCCCTACTTACCTAAGAGATGGGGTGCAAGAACTGGAATAAGGGAAAAAACACATTTCACCCTATAATTTCAGAAAACAGTTGATTGAGAAAGGTTGTAGAGACCTATGGAATTATTTTGGAAAAAAATTTAAAAGGTGAGTGCTTTCACTATAGCTGCAGCTCAGATATTACACCATAATGTTACTTTTGCTTTTGTTTAATCAATTTTACTCAAAAGGAAATAGGGTATTTTCTGTGGAGCACTGAACGTCATCTGCTAATGGGTCAAAGCAAGCATATCTCAGATGAGCCATAAAAGCTGCCCCAAAGAGTTCAGTACAGCTGTGAAACACGTCACCCACTTCTACATTTTGAGACTTCTGTAATCAAATACTACTACTCAAAGCATAACGCAGCTACACTGACACTCTTTGATTCAGTGCTGTACTTTGCCTCTGTCACCTCATCAGGATGATGGGAAAATGTACAGCCAAAAATCTCTTACTGCCCATACTACTGCTGTGGATATTGTTTGATGTGAATGAAAATGAAAGCCGCGTTTCTGTTTGATTAATTTAAATCAGTTTATATCTCATGCAGATTAGCTCAGAGACAGGTCCATAACTTTTATTTCATATATAATTCAACATGGGAAAATAATTCTTTTACTGGATGCAAGTTTCTAATGAAGTGCAAAATGTTTAATAGCAGATTTTCCAGATTTTAGAGTGATAACGTGGCAGTCAAACATTTGGCATTATTTAGTTTTCTTTTAGTTTCTTTCCTCTGTGAAGCAAAAGAAAGAGGAAAGAGAGTGAGGGGAAGACGAGAAGAAGGAGCAAAAAAAGGTAACGAAATCACAGGACATTTTGGTAAAGAAAGGTAAACTCAGAAAGCAGTGGAACTTACAATTGCCAGAAACCAAGCCAAGGCTTGCTCATTCATGTTGACATTTGGACAGATTGTCCCGGCAATTTTTTGAAAGACAACACTACATCAGCGGGAATTGCTGCTAGAAATTTGACCCTATCACCTTTACTCACATGTCAAAATTCGTTATGAGTAGCACAACATTCATTAATGGAGGTACTCACAGAGTAACTAGTAACAATAGAAAACAGTGGGGAAAATCCAGTCCCGCATGAACAAAGAATGAAGATGTGCCAAGATGCTGTTTTGAAACAGCAAAGAACAGGATCTTCAGAAGATTCAGTCTGAGTCAGTGTGTGCAGCAACAGTCTTGTCAATAAACCAGACCCATTGCATAATAAAGCAAAACCCAATTTCCTTATTTTTCTCTACTGCTGCTGTTACTGTAGAGCTAAACAGTTGGGAAATGGGGAAAAATAAAATGCCTAAGCAATGCTTTTCTATAATGAGAACCCAAAATGTCATCTGCTGTTGTTTTAGAACATGGCCCACTGTGTTTCAGTCTTCTCAGTATATGATTCTCTAGAAATTTCTCTGAAAAATTTTACACCTACTTTTTTTCTTTTCTTTTTTTTTTCCCCTCCTGTGAAAGTAAATGCTAAGGAAGCACCAATTACCAAAGGAGAAGCAGCAAGGACCTAGCAGAAGCACTGTATTAATACAGTTTAGGCTTCCAAGGCACTGGAAGCTTTGGAGTCCCCAGGCAGATTGTCCTAGAAGTCCCAGAAGACTTGTAGCCCTCAGCATTTGACCAGGAAAATAAGCTGGTGGAAACCTGCTTCGAAATCTCTTAGAGCAGGGTTCTTGCTAACACTGCATTTTTAAAATTATTTAAGGAGTTATGTGTCTGATTTCAGTTAATTATCTTGCTCCTGTTTACATCTAAGGCTTCTTCCTCATGTGTATCAGCCATTATCAATGGCTTTGAAACAATGATCTATTATTATGGTTCTGTTTTTTGTTTTTTACTATTTAATATTTGTTACAGTTTCTCACATGCAAGAAACTGTTTCCCTTGTACTAGCTTTTAGGGCAGACACTCCTAATTAGCCTACTTTTTCTATCCATTCTTTAAACTAAGGATTTTAATATAAATCTAGCTGAAAAAGATGTTTCCCTGTGCAAACTGTCAAACATAAATGAGGCTCATGTTCACAGTCCTGCCCTTTGGCATGAAGAATAACAAAATGTCATGCAAAAGTTTTTTTCCCACTTTAAAACAGTATTTAGTATGTACACTTTTTTAATCTGCATGTTTCTTTGTAACATAATAAATGCCCAGGATAAGCACACACTACAACCACTTCTATTGCAGCCTCTGTATTAAACATACTCGTTCTGTATAAGCCATACCAATAATTAAATTTAATACTACTAATACAAATCAATGTACTAAAGCTGCATTTCTTTTTCCCAGATGTACCTTAGCACAGTTTGGTGAGATACACTTTTAATTACTGGTGCTGTTACATAGTGCAGACAAGAGGTTGTCTTCCAAAGCACAGCAGACTGCACTAAATACAGTCAATGTGCATGTACACAACTAAAATGTAAGCACAAAGCCGACCTATTGCAGAACAGTCCTACGGTGAAGTTAAAAAAAAAGACTATATTTTTTTTCTACTCTCTTTAGGAAGATCAAATACAAGAGGTTAGATGTATATACTTATTATAAACAGCATGTCAGTGTCAATGAAGTAGTCGGAGGCAGTTGCTGGTATTGATCTCACTATTGCTTATTTTAGCATTTCCTGCTACGTTCTAGCATATCAGATGAAGGCTTTTCTAAACTGTTGGAAAACAGATAAACCAAGAACAAGTTTTTTTAGCAGCAGTAGGCGGTATTCTGCTAATTAAAGACCATAAAGTAGGAGGGACTATCTTGCTAATTTCTCACACAACCTGAAAGGAAATATACAGCTTTTAAAAGCTGTCAGTGGCAAGGATGCAAGCCTTCATCCTGCAGCTGTTCTCTGTTACTCTTGCCACAGTACTACGCAGGCTTCAGAGAAGTCTCTGGAGTTTTGCTTGGGCACAAAAATCCCCTCATCTGAAGGTATTTGAAGGATCAGGCCCCAAGGTCATTTGTGGGTGCAGCTTTCACCTGCTACAACTTTTCCTTGCAACCCTTTAAAACTACTTTGATCTGTCAGAACTTAATAGTGGTTGGGAATTTTACCTTAATAACAAATATTTTTCTCTACTCATTTTTCAAAATTCCAACACTCAAATCAGCAGAATTTATCCTTCTTTATATTAATGCTTTAAAAGCACAACACAGTGATTATGTTTGTTTCTGACGTGCTAACATTCGCTTAACATTAACAGTAAATATTTGCCAAGATATAAAAAGCACTCAACCCCCTGCCCCCACCCCCAGCTATTTTCCTCCACTGAAAACATATGTTGGTAATGAGGGATAAATAAAAGGTAATTAAAGCCATCACATTTAGCAGTAAGATATTTTTAAATAATCCTCAGCAGTGGGTAGCACATTAGGCAGCTTCACTGGAAATGATGGAGTTTAGAAAATAAAGCACAATTACAGCATAAAAAAACGGCCAAACATATATATATATATACATGGGAATGTCTATATTGTGGCACAGTGTAGACATAACCTAAGTAGCTCTGGTTCACCAGAAACATCTCTCCTGCAGTAGCACAGAGCTCAGCATGGGTTGGTTTACCCTGCTGAGAAGGGTAAAACAGTGAATGGTGAGAAATCAGCCAGTGAAAAATGCAGGCTTTTCCCCTCCCCACTGCTTCATCTAAGTGGTTTGCACAGCATTTGGCCTCACATCCAGATGTCCAAGCACAATTCTGTGCTGAGCTCTAGCAACAGCGGTTTGCAAAAGCTTCGAAATCCTAGGTGATTTGCCAGTGAACTGAGGAGAAAGGAGGTGGAAAAACTGGGATAACAGGAAGCATAAGCTGGAGGGAGAAGACCATGCGGGGAGACCCTTCCAAGTCCACACAGAATATAAAGCAAAGCTCAGACATTGGGGATGGGAATTCCACATCCATTTGTTATACAAACCTCTTCCTCTTAGCATGTCTGACAGTTCAATTAAAATCCCTGAATGCTTTTTCTGGCTATTCTTAGCTATTCCTGCCTGTAAAAGTCTTGTGTTTCAAGTATGTTGTTCTAAGATTCAGAACTAAATTCAGTGCTTTTGAAGTAATAGGGCAAGGGGCACATGAGAGACTTCATCCAAATACTTGGACAGAAATTAGCTAGCTCAAGCTAAAAAATTCTTGTTACTGGTAGTGGCACAAGTCCTTGGGTTTAAGAAAGCAATGGTCCATTTTAGGGAACAGCTAGCAAGCCAGGGATCAGTGCCCAGAACATATGCCAGCAATGAAACAGTCATCCAACTTGGTGAGACCCAAAGCAGCGTCCAGTATTTTGTCTGGCTGGGTTAAGTGCCAGTGCACCAGCCTGGCAGGTGTTCAGTTACAAGAGAAAGCATGACTCCATACATAACAAATAATTAAGGTTTACAGGGTCCTCCTGGTAAGTGCAGCCAGTACATAATTATAAATTGCGGAGGCTGTAGCCCTTGAAATAAAACTTAAAGAAAAGTAGTGTCTGGAAAGGTGCTTCGGGAAGATTTTGTTTACAACAGCATCAAAAAAAATGAACCTTGCAGAAGTACTTAGACAACACATCATGAATTATTGTCTTATGTTTTTGCTCAGGTTGAGCCCTGAGCCTAGATTGTCCCCATCCTCCCACCTATCCCTATGAGTTAAAACTTCTTTATTTAGGAAATCTTTGGTGGGCCGTATCATTCAAACTTCCAGTCCTGGCAAGACTTTAAAGTAAACATTTCTCATCATGCGCAACTTTTATGCATTTTGTGTAACACCAAAGATACAAGTAGGGCATAATAATTTCCAGGTTTGTGCTTCTTTCAAGCCTTCCACTTCACAACACTCACAAGTGATGTGAACCCTGCTAGCCTGCCAGCATTTGTGCTTCACCACATGAGAGTATCTTTGGAAGTGTACACTATCTCTATTTTTGTGCATTGTACAGTTCTGAGCATACAGGTGTTAAACAAACCAATAGTTAAGACTTAGTACCTCAGAGCATGAGTTATCTCCATGCTCCTATTTTATCACTAGTTTGGGTTACAACCCAGCAGGGCATGACTCACTCAAGGAGCATTCAGACAGCAACTGCACTGCTTGTTTTGTCTGAAATCCAGGTCTGACTCCCTCTCATGAGGATACATAAAGTGCCCATGACCCATTGGTATGCACTTGCTACTGGAACGCATTTTCTGTGAAGTTTCTTTTCCAAATAATGTTGGCCAGGGCTCCTAGACATTAATTTGTGCCCTGTGCTGTGCCCATGTGTAAGAGCTTGATTCAGAGAAACTGCAATATGAGTAACAGGAAGACTTGTAACTCTCAGTCACAGAAAAAAGTTCATCATTTCCAGCTTTCTGTAGCCTTGTGTTCTCCTGTCCTCTGGATGTGGCTGCACAGACACAGCTCCAGTGACTTTGCTGGAAAAACCTCTGCCTTGGACTAGACTGCAGAGGAAATAGAAGTGTTTGGTTTTTTTTAGAAAGGAATTTTGCTGGACAATCTTTTTTCATTATTTCTCATAGCATCATCATGGCAGATGATACGATATGAAGAAGATATATTTGTGAGAACATTTAGCTTAGCCTTTTTCTGCTGTGAGATGTTATATCACTATCATTGAAACCAAATACCCAGATACTGCTATAATTGTAAAGTATTGTAATTGTACAAGTGGTTCTTCTGTGCTCAATTTGTTTGCCACAGGGGATTTTGAAGAGGAAAATGAAGGAATCAGGTGGGACCTCCTGAGAGGTGAGATCATTCTTCCCTTGGGCAAATAAATGATCCTGCTAAAAAAGAAAAACTTCTAGAAACTGAAGGGATTGGTGGAGAGAAAAGAGCTCTTAAAAGTGTGAGGAGCAGACAGCCATATCTCAGAAATTGCCAAAAAAACCTGTTCTGGAAAGCAGAGGAAACTACACAGTTTGTTTCAACTAAAAAAAGTAGCTTAAAGCCTGACAAAGGCCATGCTTGAAAACCAGCTTGATCAGCTTTTGCAAAGACACAGTGGGCAGGGAGATATTTGTTTATAAACTTTTAAATTTGTATTCTGTCATGTCTAATCACTTCCAGTTTTCTCCTTTTCAAAGGTTACCTGTTTTAGTTTATATTCTAATAAAACATCCCTTTGGCCTTCTTAGGGGAGTTCTCTTTCAAGAAGAAGGTCTAGTGAGTCCCAAAGCTTAAAGCTAAGAGTACTTCTCAAGTTTATAAAAATCATACTTTAATGCTATTGTAGGTAAGAATTTTCAAAGCACCCAAGTGCGTTAAAAGTCCAAGCTCTTCTGAGCTGTAAGTCAGGCCAATTTTAGAGTAGCATGGGTTTTTTGTATCATCTATTATAGGTCGGGACAATCTTTTGGGTACAAGTCCAGTGAATGTAGCATACTTAGCCTTTAAACTCATGTTTGTGAACAAAAACTGATGCTTGTAATTAAATAATTCTGACCTCTGATCTCAGAAACAGATGAGTTTAGGCAAAACCCTGCAAATGGGTGGGGAATTCAAAGAGTATTGAAATTTTTGCTTGTATGCAAGTGTGGGCAATTACATTTTCAGGGTTATATGAGAAATTAGAAAGCTACTCTATTGTCAAGGAGTCCCATTTTAGAAGTTCTTTTGCTCGCTGCTTTGTTTTGTAAGTGTAAGAGAGTTATAAAGTATCATGAACCCAAACCCAGGTTCCTCCATAAAAGATGATTGAATTGTTGCTAGTCTCAAGTCATTCACTAGTCCAAGGTTTTATATCTACCTGCATTGGTTTCCAGAACTGTCTGCAGTCTGTAAATTCCCTGTGATGCAATCCCTTTAAAGATACATAGTAGACACATATTGCTGACATTTTTCTTCAAAGTAACCACCAATGAGACTGGGATGAAACTGGTGGGAGCTAGATTTTATGCAATTCTTCATGCTCCTCTCTTCACCTCTTCATTGCACTTTACATCTCTCTTTGCCAATATCTGCAGTTTCAATTTGCCTTCATATGTTTTCCACCCTACCAGGTGAACTGTGTCTTTGTACTTTAATAGGCATATTAGAAATATACTACTTAGTTTAAACATGTTGCTAAGATTAAACTCACTTTGAGAACATTAGCTAAAAGATTTTCAGAAATGAGGCCATGAGTGGCTAGCCGTATATACCAGGACAACAGCAAATGTTGAACTGTCTGAAGTTTGGGAAGGACAGTGAGCTTCAGAATTTGATTTTAAGCTGAACTCTTGTCTTGCTGTGAACTCATCTGTTCATAAGTTTTTCTTATTCAACAAGAAAAATTCTTCTCAAAAGGAGAAGAAGGGTGTTGAAGCATGCAAGGGCATTAACAGTTCCTGTAAAGAAGCACAAATTATGGGTTTGGTTTATAATCCTGAGAGACAATCAGATGGGAGATAAAAAAAAAAACAACAAAACAAACAACAAACCCAAAACAAATGGAAGAGAAAGGTTATCCTGAGCTCTCTACTTATGTCACAACACAAAGTCATGGTGACATTCAATGTAACAAGAAATGACAAAAGGAAATAGTTTTTTAAACCAGCGTGTACCTAAATGGTAGAATTTATGTCCTTAGAAGATATTTTAGACAGAGATATTTTAAACAGAGATTGCAGAAAATTCAAACAGGGATTGGAAAATTATCTGTATGACATAAAAATTCAGAAATATAGAAGGATAATATACTTTTTAATAGAGTGATTTTAAACCATCTAGTTCAGAGCTTAATTCAAATTTCAGTTATTAGCCAGTTGAAAGGAGCTTACACCTGCCTCATCACTAAAAACCACTAATGCCTCAGCTATCATGGCAACTCTTAAGCAAGGATATCATAGAATCATAGAATTGTTAAGGTTGGAAAGGACCCTTAAGATCATCCAAGTCCATCACTATACCATGTCCTCGAGAACCCCATCTACCCTTCTTTTAAATACCTCCAGGGATGGAGACTCAACCACTTCCCTGGGCAGCCTGTTCCAATGCTTGACCACCCTGTCAGTGAAGAAGTTTCTCCTAATATCCAATCTAAACCTCCCCTGGCGCAGCTTGAGGCCATTTACTCTTATCCTATCCCTCGTTACTAGGGAAAAGAGACCAACCCCCACCTCGCTACGACCTCCTTTCAGGTAGTTGTAGAGAGTGATAAGGTCTCCCCTCAGCCTCCTCTTCTCCAGGCTAAACAACCCCAGCTCCCTCAGCCACTCCTCATAAGACTTGTGCTCTAGACCCTTCGCCAGCTTCGTTGCCCTCCTCTGGACACGCTCCAGCACCTCGATGTCCTTCTTGCAGTGAGGGGCCGAAAACTGAACACAGTACTCGAGGTGCGGCCTCACCAGTGCCGAGTACAGGGGCACTATCACCTCCCTAGTCCTGCTGGCCACACTATTCTTGATACAGGCCAGGATGCCATTGGCCCTCTTGGCCACCTGAGCACACTGCTGGCTCATGTTCAGGCGGCTGTCAACCAACACCCCCAGGGCTTTTTC
This sequence comes from Nipponia nippon, assembly GCF_047370975.1. NCBI lineage: Eukaryota > Metazoa > Chordata > Aves > Pelecaniformes > Threskiornithidae > Nipponia > Nipponia nippon. Next base: position 4,982,479 of record NW_028262341.1, on the reverse strand, counting down.
CACTGGGGAGCTCTCCAGCCACTCCTCCCCAAGCCTGTAGCGTTGCATGGGATTGTTGTGACCCAAGTGCAGGACCCGGCACTTAGCCTTGTTGAATCTCATGCAGTTGGCCCCGGCCCAACGATCCAGCCTGTCCAGATCCCTCTGCAGGGCCTTCCTACCCTCCAGCAGATCGACACTTCCACCCAACTTGGTGTCATCTGCAAACTTACTGAGGGTGCACTCAATCCCCTCATCCAGATCGTCAATGAAGATGTTGAACAGGACCGGCCCCAGTACTGAGCCCTGGGGAACACCACTCGTGACCAGCCGCCAGCTGGATTTGACTCCGTTTACCACCACTCTGTGGGTTCGGCCGTCCAGCCAATTGAGCAGCCAGCTTCTCCAGGAGAATGTTGTGGGAGACTGTGTCAAAGGCCTTACTAAAGTCCAAGTAGACAACATCCACAGCCTTCCCTTCATCCACTAAGCGGGTCACCTTGTCATAGAAGGAAACCAGGTTAGTGAAGCAGGACCTCCCTTTCATAAACCCATGCTTGCTGGACCTGATCCCTCGGTTGTCCCACACTTGCTGCACAATGGCACTCAAGGTGATTTGTTCCATGACCTTCCCCGGCACCAAGGTCAGGCTGACAGGCCTGTAGTTCCCGGGGTCCTCTTTGCGACCCTTCTTGTAGAGGGGCGTCACGTTTGCTAGCTTCCAGTCATCCGGGACCTCCCCGGTTGACCAGGACTGCTGATAAATAATGGAGAGTGGCTTGGCCAGCTCCTCTGCCAGCTCCCTCAGTATCCTTGGGTGGATCCCATCTGGCCCCATGAACTACCATAACACAAAAAGGAAAAAACAGGATAGATGGCAAATGCCTATCCAAGCCCCTTCCATAAGTCAGCTGCACAAAGAACGCCCTCACTTTCATGTTTCATGATGTGACTGAGCCCATGGTTATTACACACAAAAATTAAGCAGAGGTGCAGTTATAGATGCCTGCATCTGAAATAACTTGTTATCCTTTTTTAAAAGAAGACATGAGAACTAATGCATATTTTTAAGAGGAGATCAAATCTTATTACTTTCCTTAGTAAAGGTATTGTATCCGACGTTCATAGAACCTCCACATTTTTCTTTACAGATATCCAGATGGACTGCTTTTCCACCATTCAAACCCATCCTAGGCAAATACCCATCTCACTACTTGTTTCATTCAAGTTATGCTGATATGCCTTTCATTGCCAACTTTTCCAGTCCTATTCAAACAGCCTTTCACCTTTTCAGCTGACCAATGGGGAAATTAGCAAAGGGAGGAGTAAAAGAGCCCTTTCTTGGCACTTAGCTCTTTCACACATCATTGAGGGACGATCTGAAAAAAAGTTATGCTACTTGGTGGCATTGATACAGACAAATTTCCCAGTACCATAAAAAAAATCATATAATGCCAAATAGTGCACTGTTCACACCATACATAAACTCTGCTAATTATGAAAATAATCACCAATATGTATACTACTGTTATCACCATAACAGCCTGTTAGTTTTACATTGTGACATGTTATAGGACTTATTCTACAAAATATATGTATTTGTGTGTAGAATTTGTCATGTCTGAAGGAAGACCCTGTCATAATACTTGTTTTGAAGCACAAAATCCAACCCAGCTCAAATAATTTTTTGTTCAGTACAAGAATAAAATGAAGCTCTTTCAGCATAGCCATCCTGTTGGCTATTAATTGTGTCCATGGCATTCTGGTTAGGAACAAAACAGTTGGTCAGACACCACAGTAATGCAAAAATGAGTTGCCTGAAAGAGTGATCACTTAGGAGAGAGCTAAGTCAACAGGCTTCACTGCTTTTGTTACTTTAACCAGTCTTCCAGTTCTCACATGAAATGAGCTCCTTAGCAGCACACCATTGTTCTCAAACTATTTCTGAGGATGATTCTGAAGTTAGTATGTAATGACCTTGACTCTGGAAATCTCCTTGTTACTTTTTCCACTACTACATCCTGGTTTGAAGAAAACAAACCAAGTGATGTAGTTCAATCTGTCCTCTTTCGTACATTCTGGCTTTGGAAGTCCTCTTTGTATAATTACAAGCAACTTTTAAAGTGCTCTTCAAATTAGGAATTAGCATCGATGCTATTTATGAAAATCCTTGCAGATATCTCCTTACAGCGTTCACATTGACTGAGCTGGAATAAGCTGCAAACTCACTAAGCTTGGGATGATTTCTGGCATTTGCCCACTTAAAAAAAATGCTGGAAAAGTTTTATATTTAATTTGGGCAAATGAGTTGGACTGAGTAATTTTCCTCTACTTAATAACTTTATCTGCACTTAGGGATTTTTCCTTGTTTTTGAAAGAATGAGACATGGACATCAAAAGAAAACAACTGTGAAACTGTGATTCACTGCATAATGATACTATCAGCCCACTGTCTGATTGCAATCAGAAGACTTGATTATGCTACACACTATTCTTGTGTTTACTATGCACAGAGAAGCATTTTATCATGAAGAAGAACACAATACTCTTATTCACCATGTTCTGCAAAGAAATATCTATGTGTATGGGATTCTATAGAGCTGTGCAGCACTCCCTGATGTAGTGTGAATATCAGAAATGGGCTGCTTTTGTGCACCTCAGATACTCTTCTGAGTCAAGAGCCTGTGCCTATTAATGTGGGACTAAACCTTGACTAACATGTCTAGGCAGCTTGTAGTACCCAGTGTAGCTCATTTAGAACTAAATCAGGTATCCCTGCTTATTGTGCACTGTACACATATACACATATATATGTATATACAAGTAATATTTATAAGTGTACATTATATGTATAGGCATATACTCAAAACACACAGATATTGAATTCCAGTATCAACTTCTCACAGTAATTCCCTTTATATGACAAAAAAACACTGTACTGAACTTTGTTCAGTTATAATGGAATGATGCACACTCTATCTTCCTCTTTTATTAAAGACAGATAGATATTCTCCTGTTTTGGGTCTACTCTGCAAGTACCCTCATAAGAAGTTTTCATAAAAAGAATTTGTACATTCTTCTAGTATTTTAAAAAGAAGTTGTGTGTTTACTGTTTCCTGCACATGAAGCATGCAATTATGACACAAAGTGAATAAGCATAATAGCCTCGTATCCTAGAATAACTATTATCATAGATTAGCTTTGCCAGAAAAGGGGCCAGAGTAAAAGAGAACAAAAATATTTATCTATATATCTTTCCACTTATATGTCTTAAGTTCTATGAAGATGTATTTTTTTAATTAGTACAGTTTTCTGAGGTTATATATAGCTTTGAAAGGGTTGTGTTAATTATTTGCCTTACAGCAGTGGGAACAGTTTGGTATATAACATATTCAATATTCCAAGAGAAACACTTCAGGAAATATATTTGACATGTTAATGTAGTAACATTGTTTAGCAGAGAATATATTTAAAAATCTAAGAGATGGGGGTTTAAGGTTTGGTTTGGCATTTTGGTTTTTTAAACACAGAAATGAAATAGAAGAAAAACATGCTCTTCTCACTTCTGCAGCAGCAGCCATTTCTCTCCTTTACCCTGAAAGTCTCAGAAAAGAATAAATAATTTACCCACAAAGCAGACATGCTTGAGCTGGCTCTGCCAATGCTCAGGCCAGGATGGAACTGTGGAGAAACTGGAGCAAAGCCCAATTGCACAGACAGTGCTGCATTGCATATGGGTGACATACTTGCTTCATCTCCACCAAATGAGGAATTCCCCTGCCCCTTACTGCATTTGGCTGTATGTATATCCCTTTCTCTACGTGCAAGCAAATTAAATGTAAAACAATATAGAAAGTACAATAGCTAGCTCATGTTTTTTTAAAGGAAAACTTACAGATCACTGTAGACAAGGCCATAAATCTGTGCTGTGCTGTGATGATAGATTCCTCTCAGGATAATTAAAAGCAGGATCACAACAAAAGCTGGAAGCCCCCAACTCAAAAGGAAGTAAAACAAATAGCGCTGCTCTGTGTGTTCATCATTCATCACCAGGACGTACCAGAAATTAACAGCCTGAAGAATAATGCAGAATATTAATCAGTAGACTTGGTGGATGATTAGCTATCCCAAAAAACAAATCACTCTGAAAGTCATAATACAGCATATTTCTGTCCCAGCATATGTGTATATATAAACATTTTTCAACATAAATATTTTGTTCTTATTTTCTTCTCCTAAGTAATCAAAAGAGACTGATTATAAAAGAAGTATGCTTATTTATATAACTGTTAGATTTGGAATTAGACTATCAGACAGGAAGGGACACCCTGTTTAGTAGAAAACACTATTTTTGCAGTGCAAAAATAGCTTTGTGTTGCAAAAGTAGCTTTCTTCTTGGATTTCCATACCATCACAGAAAAGATTGACATATAATATTGCTAAATCTGATCTGTATTGAATTTTTTTACACTGTTGCTCAGCTCTCTGCATCTTCTTGTAGGAAATGCACTAACCTCCTTAACAGTTCTGACTGTGGTCCAGTTCTGGGCGCACCAGTACAACAGAGACACAGAGCAAATCCAGCAAAGGGCCATGAAGATGACTAATAGACTGGAGCATCTCTCCTATGAGGAGAGGCTGAAAGCTGGGACTGTTCAGTCTGGAGAAGAGGAGGCTCAGGGGGATCTTATCCATGTGTATAGATACCTGATGGGAGGGAGTGATGAAGAGGGAGCCAGAATCTCATCAGCGGTGCCCTATGGTAGGACAACAGGCAATGGGCCCAAAGTAATATACATTAAATCCCATCTGAACACAAGAAAACATTTATTTTTTTTTACTGTGGAGGTGGCTGAACACTGGGCCAAGCTGTCCAGAGAGGCTGTGGAGTCTCTATCCTTAGAGATAATCAAAACCTAACCGAACATGATCCTGGGCAACCTGCCTTAGCTGATGCTGCTTGAGCCAGGATGTTGGACTAGACAGTCTCAAGATGCCCCTGCAACTTCAATGGTTCTATGATTCTGTGTAATATTTGTACAAGAGTTTGAGAAAAAAATGCAAATAAGTGAAGGTAAATTCACATGCATGTCTACAACAATCCATGTCTTCTTATGATCAACTCATCATCAAATGACATAACTAAGAATTTAAAAACATATATGAATCAAAATGAAGAAGTGGAATAGTTGAAATCTCTTGAAAGAACTCGTAGTATGAGAAGGAAACACATCAAGTAAAACAAAATACTTAGAGGTTTGCTTGGATCTTTGCATTTTCTTTAAGAGGTTAATAGTAGAAACACTTTCCTATGTGTTCATTATTGTTTATGCACATCTGTACGTTACTACTTTCTCATAAACACCTAAACTAACCATAATAAAAATATGTTTTGCAAAATTTTTCTTCACTTCCTCCACTTCAAACGTATTATACCAGCTACAGCTCGGCATGTTATATAATTACTTCTGACCTTTTATATGGGGTGAATGAGGGATTAATTTTGTCTTTATCTGTCTAGAGGACATCTAATTCAAACCTGTGCCTCTAGCCTGTCTTGACAGTCAATGGAGAGAGGACAGACATCTTCAGGCACTCATTGATCCTTACCCAATCATACTCATCTCTCTCCATTGTCTACACAGGGATTTGATACAATAATACTGATTCATATGCTTAATTTGCAACTGTCTATTGTTAGAATAGGTAAAATCCATATACACTGACAAGAAAATTGCAAAGTGATTATTTGTGTTTGAGAAATTTTGCAGATTCCCCTCAGCCAAGGGTTTGTCTACCAGTTTGTTCAGGAAGACTGAATTTTCACAGTCAAGTATTTAATTAGCGGTTTGTGGATTCCTTATGTGAGTCTCATCAGTTAATTATCATTACAGTTGTTTTTTTGTGATTTATATAGCATGAATATACAATACTTTCTATCATGAAACATAAAGAACATTTCGTATGCTAATAACTTGTTTTCAGAAAAATTATTAGCTTAGTAAGCATTTTAAATGCTCCCTTAGAGAATGACATTTTATAAATATGTCCAGTGTATGTAATTATATTAATTATATAGTAATTATTACGGCTTTTTTTAATTTTCATTTGGTGGTTGGTGCTATGTGAACAAAGGCAAAGATTGTTTTCCTTAAAAGAACACGGGAAAATCCTACCATATAATTGTAACTGTCCTGTGTAGGTTGAAAGAACACAGGAAAACTATTAATTACATTGTTGGGCATTCACAGGAAGAAAACATTAAACAAATGGAAATGGTATTTGGAAAAAAAATCCACAGTTTGTAGAAAGATTTGGTTGTTCTCTTATAATGTCCTTTTCTTTCTTAACTTTTACCTGGGATTGAAAACCCATTCAAGATTCTGTTTGTCACCTTATGCCAATAAACATTCTTCAAATTGTAGTTGAATCTTGCCCTTGTAGTTCTGACTAGGCTGTGCTTCATTGCAAGCATTTCCAGACAGCAAAATCCTTGAACTGATTTATGCCATTATGCTCAGGGATTGTTGGTTCTACTAATTCTGACAATCTGGTCAACATTGTTCTCAGTCATCCAGCTGAGATTGCTTTCGAAGAAATTGTACTTCATGTCCTTGCTCTGTGTTTGTTTAGCCATATTTACCTATCTCACCTCATTTATCACAGAAGAACACTTTAACACCAGTGCTGCTGCAAAGACAGAAGGGGGTTTGGATAGTTCACCATTTCCTGTGCAGTGACATTTCTATCTTGATAATTGTAAGTTCTTGTCCTCAACCCCTTTTGATGTTCCAAAACTTAACCAATGAAATACAAACAGTGCAGCTAATTTTAGCAAATCCTTTCCTGTTGCCATGCTGCAACAATAACCAGTTCTACAGAAGAATAAAATGCACAGTTCATTTCCCAGCAGCTCAGGTGGAAGAACAAATGTACAAGTTGTGATTGTTCTGACGTAGAATGCAAAACAATTATGAATTCAAATAACACTCTAATGAGACAATGCGAACTTCAGTGAAGCTTTTTTCTTTACAATGAGGCAATTAATTGAAATTACCTTCCCGAAACTGGGGTGTTTTTTTAAAATTATTTATTTATTTATTCATTTATCTTTGGTGATAATCTGTGGATATCTCATAAACATTAGCTGCTAAATACTTTAAATAAAGTCTTTCCCAACTCAGTGGGAAAATGTCTATTTCCCTTCTTCCTTCTTTTTAGGAATGGCCACAGCTTTCATTTTCAGAATGATTGCATGCTTTCATTTAATTCCTTTTTCAAAGCTGTTAAACAGTCCATAAATCATTCTAAAAAATAAGCATTAAACTTATTGTAAGGTAAGTACTTGTCTTACAAATCTGCAATAAATTTATAGAAAATTTAAGGTGCCATTAAATCCACAAAGGAGGAAGAGTCAGGTATGGGCGACAGCAAGCTCACGACATTCACTCTGGTTTGCTTATTGAACTTTCATTTTTGTTGTTGATTTACTCCACCATAGCAATGGCTCAAAAAAAGTACAGACAGTCCACCTTTTCCCATAATTTTACTCTATGTCAGAATTGGCAATTAAGAACTACACAAGTTTAATTTTTTCCTCAAAAGAAAGCTTTTAACGTGTATTTGTAACTTTTTTTTTTTTTTTTTTTTTGGTAACAAGTTATAAAATGCTAAAAGAAGACAGTTATTTATCCTGATAAATGGTTGTCATACTACAGATTTGTCATGGGAAGAACAACAGAATACAGAAAGGCATCCTTAGTGTGTGTTCCTACGATAAAAGTGCAGACTGCATTTGAAAATACAGGCTTACGCTGTAGCAATGTACACTTGTATGAAGGAATATTTGTCACAATGAAGACTTCTGGATTTCAGACATTAGTATAAAGCAATTATTTCAGGGTACTGCAGTCAAGAAAGCTTCATCCTTAAAAAATTGGGTAATGTTATCAACGTTCTTCAACTTACAAAAATCTCCCTATAAAAGCCAAGAAACAAGACAATGCAATACAAAGGGACAGAAACAATCAGACAAGCAAGGATGACTTGATGTGGCCTTTGTTATGACTCTGAAAATAGACCAGGTGATCTCTGAGGTCCTTTCCATTCCTGTATTTCAGTCAATATGTGGGTAGTAGCTATGTGTGTAGTACAAATACCGGTATCAAATGTAAGCCTACAAATACAAGAAGCTAAAAATGGAAAAAGAATTAGAATACGAAACTATAGATTTCATCATTGGAAACACTATTAAAATATGACAAAATGCTAAGTATAATTATTACATTTAGCAATATGCAGAAGATGGAAAGATTGGGACAAAAAGGTAAAGAAATTGTCCTAGAGTCTAGAAAGTTAAGATCTTTGATCTGGACTACAGAATTGAATCTGTACACATCCAACTGTACTGTTAAATCTGTGTTTTCCTATAGACTTTTGTTGCCTGGAAATGTTGCTACACCACCTTTTGATCACTTAAAATCATCTGGATTTTCTGGATGTTTCAGTTCCACATATCTGCACATATCTGAACACTGCTTTCACTTCATTATCACATTCACCCTACTTCTGTATGCAGTGATCAAGACTGACACTAGCAGATGTGTATAAAATGAGTTAGTGATCAAGCATATGCACTATGCTATACAGCCTCACAGAGGGCAGAGTGACTGCATGAGTGATACAGAATCTGTTCGCATATTTTTGCTGTTTCCCAGACAGAAGTATTTAAGTCCCATTTAAGTATAAATACATTATTAATTCTGCCTTCCAAACCAAGTCATGTCTATTAAGTGTACCTTGCTGAGAAATACGAATGTTCATTTCCCAGGCATTTAAATCTGCCATTTAGACAGCAGAAGCATCTAGACTTCCCAAATCAGTCTGGTTTTCCCTTGGATCCACAAACTGCTAATATTTTCATGGGGACGAATTCAAGCATGGAGATGTCCCCAGCACTCCTTTAGTGCCCTGGCATTGCTTCCTCACTCTGCAATGAGAAATATAAATTCAGGATCTATTCTCAGTCAAGGGGAGTAAATGGTAGCTGAGGGCTGGGTTGATCTACGTTTCAGATAATTTCTTTCCTTTTGGGTCTTTCAAACTTCAGGAATTATTCACAGTTGAAGACCTGCACCTACAAAAAGGGGCAATCTCCTTCACTCTGAGTTTCACTCCTGGCAGCTCTTATCAGCTCATCACTCACCAGGCTACAAAGGATTCCCTCTTAAGCACCTTTGTCCCCTCAGATTTGCATGAAGATTTTTCATGACTAACACAAGCCTGAGGCTCCACTAAATGCAATAGGACATGCAAGTTCTTAGGACCTGGCCAAAGTCTACTCCAACAAAAGTAACAATGGATTTCAAGTACAGCCATAAAAATGACCAACTGTTAACAGCCATACAATTTTTTGTCATTATAAGTGACTAATCCTTGGAAGATCAAGCATTGGAAATGGGAATCCTGTTGCAACTTAATGTAATATAACACGTGTAGGATGGGAAGATGAAACACTATCAAACACTGAGCAGTCAAATGCTTAAAAGCATTACTTCGTCGGTCCAAAATAATAAATGTTCAAGAGATCTGAAGTGACTTAGGAATAAGTGAGCAGCTGTGAAGAAGAATATTATTTATGGCTCACAAAATAATTTAGGTTAGTCAACCTAAGTAAAAGTCATAAGTCAAGCTAGGTGAAGGAGAAGTACAGCAGAAAATAACATCCGCTGGAGAGAATATTTAATCTTGCTAACTGTATAAATTCAGGGAAAACAACAAGAATAAAAAGAGTATTAGTATCACTACAGACAGAGCAGTTTAGATCTCTCTGCTCCATTTTTGCGAGCAGCTGCAGCAGCAGTGTACATGACAGACCATCTACTTGTAGCTTGCTAAGACCAACAAGCACAGTAGAGCTGTTAGAGAGGCTGCTAGGGTTCTCAATGAAAGTGAGCCTGACATAATCCCAGCAAAGAGCCAGATACCACATGAATGTCACTGGGAGAGAAAGCTGTATTTAGATATAGCCTAATTTGCAATTCTTCGTTTGGTCTGACAAACTGCATATTGGAGGATTTGTATTGTAATTTATGGAGCTGCATATATAAAGCTGTATGCTATAATAAATGTGCTATCAACAAATCCTATTAAAATAATAGCCAAATAAATGGCATAATTCATACTTTAGTGCTAAATATACATTTCTCGACGAGGGTACGATAATGTATTTTCCAAATAACCTCACAGCTTGTTATTTTGACTAACTTACAACTGGTAACTTTCCGTAACAAATTTGATTGATTGTTCATGGTCTCCCACATTATTTCAATTGCTTTTTACACCATTTACTGTTCTATAATGTGTCAAAAGAGCAACGAAGCTGGTGAAGGGTCTAGAGAACAAGTTCTATGAGGAGCAACTGAGGGAACTGGGGTTGTTTAGCCTGGAGAAAAGGAGGCTGAGGGGTGACCTTATTGCTCTCTACCTGAAAGGAGGGTGTAGCGAGGTGAGAGTCGGTCTCTTCTCCCAGGTAACAAGTGATAGGACAAGAGGAAACAGCCTCAAGTTGTGTCAGGGGAGGTTTAGGTTGGATATTAGGAAAAATTTCTTCACTGAAAGGGTTGTCAAGCATTGGAACGGGCTGCCCAGGGAAGTGGTTGAGTGCCCATCCCTGGAGGTATTTAAAAGAAGGGTAGATATGGTGCTTAAGGACATGGTTTAGTGGTGGACTTGGCAGTGACAAGTTAACAGTTGTACTCGATGATCTTAAAGGACATTCCCACCTAAACAATTCTATGATTCTATGAAAATTCTGGCAATATTTATGAATGAATACACTTCTTATTTTAATACAAACTTATGAAGGTATGTTTGTCTTGTTATACAAGTCTAATGACTAAAATGCTACTGACTTAAAAAAATACAGTGTAGTTTACACTTACATTTCACCTGTAAGAGACTGTTTCAAAAGACCAAATACAAGATGCTTAGAAAAGCTATTAACTCTAATAAAATAGTTCTTCAGTGTTTTAAGACAGTAGCTTCTATAGGATGAAGTGAGATGTGGAAATTCTTACACAGTTGTAATGTATATTAGTGGAAAAAGTCTTTATAGGGCTTGAATATTTACCCTTGGAGCTGTGACACCCTAGGTTTAATAAAGACCATGTAATGTTTTGCCTCTCTAGTAGCATTGAATTACAGAGATACATATACTATGATATAATAGAAACAGTCTAAGTATCAGTTACTTTTACAGAGGTTTTGGGGAAGGTACGAAAAAGACTGACCAACCTGAATAAGCATCCAGCTGAACTGGCAGAGGTAAAGGTAATGGGTAACAGATGCAAGGGCAGAGCAGCTTTCCTCTGAGAGATGTTGGCTGATGTATGCAGAGGCCAGAAATGATATCTGCAGGGAAAAAATGAATACATGCATATCCAAATTAAACAAAACTAATTTAATAAAAATAATGACAAAAAAAAATATCGTCAGTTTGGAAGTAAAATATACACTCAGTTACCATTCCAGAGACTCAGGAGAGATACCTTGGACATTTAATATTCATCCAAAAGCAGTTTTGGGAACTGCTTTTGGGAACACCCTTGGTGTTCCAACTTTGACTGCAGTGAATGCTGCTAAACAATTTCAATATAGCATTTAAAATTAAAACACAACTCAGAAACTTTTAGCTCTGTCTTCTGTGAATTTCTTGAAAGAGGAAATAGTTCTACAAGCAGACTGCAGTAAAGAATTAAAGTGTTCACATAAAGAAAGGCTCAATTTACCTACTAAACACCTGCAGTAACTGATGATTTTTCTTTTCCTTTACAAGGAATACTACTATTTTGACCAACAGCCCATTGACTTGTTAGTAATGGCAATTCATGGACTGTGCAGACTGATTTTATGTATATAAAATCAGGAGATGGGGTGGGTAAGGAAGTCAAATTATACCAAGTGATTTGGCATACACCTGGACATTGTATTTACAACAAAAATACATGTATGGTATTGGGTAAGTCTTATACAGTCTCTTTATTATAAAAATATCCTTATAAAAGCAGGGACTGTATATTGACAGATAGACAATGTTTTCTCACCATGAAATGGAAGAATAAGAATGAGCAACTGGACAACAACTGGACTAAAAGCAATTATGACATGAATTTCATTGGCCAAGAAGGTCAATAGAATCCAGGCTCATATCAGAAATAGTGTGGCCAGCAGGACTAGGGAAGTGATTGTCCCCCTGTACTCAGCACTGGTGAGGCAGCACCTCAAATACTGTGTTCAGTTTTGGGCCCCTCACTACAAGAAGGACATTGAGGTGCTGTAGAGTGTCCAAAGAACAGCAACGAAGCTGGTGAAGCATCTAGAGCACAAGTCTTATGAGGAGTGGCTGAGGGAACTGGGGTTGTTTAGTCTGGAGAAGAGGAGGCCGAGGGGCCCTGTACTGCTCTGTACAACTACCTGAAAGGAGGTTGTAGGGAGGTGGGGGTCAGTCTCTTGTTCCAAGTAACAAGTGATAGGACAAGGGGAAAGGGCTTCAAGTTGCATCAGGGGAGGTTTAGATTGGATATTAGGAAGAATTTTTTCACCAAAAGGGTTGTCAAGCACTGGAACGGGCTGCCTAGGGAAGTGGTTTAGTCCCCATCCCTGGAGGTATTTAAACGACATGTAGTCATGGCGCTTAAGGACATGGTTTAGTGGTGGACTTGGCAGTGCTACGTTAATGGTTGGACTTGATGGTCTGAAAACTCTTTTCCAACCTAAATGAATCTATGATTCTATGATTAGCTAAAGAAAAAGAAATGCACTTTTAGTATTTTATGTGGGGTTCATCAGTCTTCTGATGGGAACTGGAATCTAACCACGGCTATATAACCATTCAGTTATGAAGAAGTTAACACTCAGCTTAATATAGACTGTTATTTGTCAAATTCTGAAGCTGCTAAAACAAATGCCATTGTCTGGAGTGAGTTAAACACAATTGAAATATCTCTGCAATAGCTGCCTTCCATTATGGATAAACACAAGAAATGTTTGTGTAAACAACTCCGTAGCACCAGCTAGCTCAAACAGTACCAGCAGTACTTTTCCTAAAACTTGAGCAAATGCTTCTGCTTACAACAAGCAAAATACAACACGCATCTGGGTGGGGAGGCTTTACTACCTTTTGTTCTCTGAAGGCTTGTGTACATGTCAAAGACAGACTGTTAGGCTAGACAGATACAAAGAAGTGATGAAAACACAAAAGCAGACTGATCGAGTCCTGGAAACATATTTTTAGCATATTCTGGACTGAATGCTAGCTTGAAAGCATTTTGCATCTGTAATCAAAGAAATTGTCATTTTTAGCCTTTTCCTGTGTTTCAAGAAAAAAGAAAAATTGTATATTAAAAAAGAGAAGTATCTTGCTATATCAACAATTTTCCAACCAAAACAGTGCGAAGAGTCCAAATATTTGCTAAAAATGCATACCTTTCATGGATACTGACTTTTGTTGAAGAAGAAAAACAGCAATACAGCTGAAGTAATCACTCAGCTAAGAATTCATTGTAATTAGTAGCATCAGAGTGTTTTAGACAAAAAAGCTAAAAAGGTAAAAGAGGCAAAGAAACATTTACACATTATTCTTATATAATTGTTACCTTGCATCTTGGACAGAAAATACAAATGAGAATTGGATTATAACACAAAAAACAAACGGCACACCATATTTTTGAAATGTTGGAAGAAGAGACTGTAGTTTAGCTACAAACCTTTCCTCCATAATATCTGAGGCAGTTAGGAAAACATACAAAAAACGCACCTTCCAAATAAATTGCTTCTTAGATCTAAGTGCCTCATGTCTTCTGTACTTTGCTTAGTTAACTGTAGTGTGCAATTTTTTTTAGTAATGAACATATGACTTTAGTAAGCAAAATATGCACCATATATTGGAATAAGTTGTTTCCTCTTGGAACACTAAAAAGTATAATTTGGATGTGTTCCTTTTAATACCAATTGTTCAGAGCTCTTTTTACAGAGATCTTATGATTTTAAATAGCCCTTTTCAAACAATCTTTATAACCTGCCATTTGGTTCTATGCTGAGATTATAACATAATGTTTCTTCCTGGTACTTGTCGAGGTGATCAGTCTTGACCCAAAATGATTTAACTAAGGGATAACTGGTGAGTTAAGTCACCCAAGTAGCAGGCTGCTACTTTTGTTAATTTGTGTGCGATAGCTCTGTGCCACATTCAAAATTACAGTGATAGTGTATCACTCCCAAGGTTCCTCTCAAACAAAATGAAAAAATTAAAGTTAAAAAATAAAAGGCGATAAATCGAAGCACTTTTGTTAAAGAGCAAAAAGATCTTTGACAGGGTTTCCATCTGACAGTCATTTACTCGGTTAATTAATCAAAGGATACTGCAATTCTTTTGTAACTCTAAGACAGTTACCTAGCAATAACTTGAAGGAAATTAGCACCTGGGTATTCAGTCTAAGTCATCAACACCAAACTATAAATGAATAAAACCAGGTGATTTACAAAACCGTACATTCCTGTAGGAAGAAGAGTATTTTTGCATGGCTGTTTCCAAGCAGTACGCTGTCTCAGAACATCACTCCTCTGCTAGTTAAAAGCTGCCTCCTAGTTTCCAGCCTGCAGTTATTCATGGTCAATTTATATCTATTTTTCCTTCTGTTGGAAGTCTCTCAGGTTAAACAGGATTTCCTCCTCCTTGGGGTTTGCACTATCATGAATTCACGGAAAGCAGTAGTAGTCTCCCTCAGGCTTCATTTTTCAAGGTTAAATAAGCCACCACTGCACAGTGCAGTACTCTGTAGAGATTCCTAAGCTGGGCTGGACAGCAAAAGCAGTTTAGCTCCTTGAATTCAGCATCTGCTTGGATCAATTTATCTTGTTTCTCCAAGTAATCCTATGTACTGCACTGTGAAGTGTATACTTACACATGTGAAAGTCTGTCCTTGTGCAAAAGACTTTGCA